>NC_056749.1:835406517-835416517 GCF_019279795.1 Protopterus annectens
CAGGCCCATAATTTAGTACAATGCCCCTTTTGGGATGTACCTTACCAGACACCTGCAGCAACTGGAAAGACCCCAAAAGTACCTCACCAAGAGGATTAAAGGGCTCAAACAAATGCTATATGTTGCCCGGTTAAAGAAACTCCAGCTCTACTCAGTGGCATACTGCCTGTTCAGAGGCAATCTGTGCCTGACGTATAAAGCCATGTCCAACCCGGAATTAATGGACATGCTGCACCTCAGAAAATCCAAATCCCATCGAGCTACATGCTCGAGAGACTTGAACCTCAGCACTGAAATAAATAGGACATGCTGGAGGGACAGATTCATAACCCAGAGGCTCCCTTCACTCTGGAATAAAATCCCAGTCCAGGTTAGGCAGAGTCCCTCATTGACTCTCTTCAAGAGGAATCATGATGAGTGGATGGGAGATCGTAGTTTTACCCCGGGTATCACTTCTGTGTCACTGTTAGACAGAGGCACAGTATACTAACCTTGAAAAAGGGCATAGCAAAATAAATTTAAAATGGGTGGCGAAAGCCAGATAGCCTAGTATGAACCTATGAACCTATGTATAAATATATTTCCTGTACTGTTGAATGATATTGCTGGATGCTGTGTTTGAGAAAACAGCAGGCTTATGTATGTCTGCCATGACTTAGTGGTAATTCGCATTTTGCTATGGTGTGCAAGCTCCTGAGTTCGAGCCTAGCAGAGGTTGCTGGGCAGAATAAGGACCATTGGATACAGAGTGGTTAAGGCACTTTTAAGCAGTTGTAAGTGGGTTTGCGTGACAGTAAGCAGTGCTAACTTCCAGTTACAATTTCTTACACTCAGTTAGCTTCTAAATTGCTTAACCTGTGTAGGCATTGCTTACCCCCATGCAAACAGGCTTAAACCCGCTCACTGCTGCTTAAAAGTGCTTACTCCCACTTAACCAGCACTAATTTCTTTAAATGAAAAGAAAAAGGTGTTGATAGGAAAGTGGTGAAAACGGCATAAAGAGGGAAAGACAGTAGAGAAAATTGCTAGCGATGTGCAGAAAGGGTGTAAGGAAGGTCCATAGGTGCCCATTTCTTCTACAGCAACAGCTGTGCATATACATTGGACTTGGAGGTAGATTTGGACACTCAAACCCCTGGGAGGGGGTGAGGACAATAATTTGTTGTGATGCTATTTAGAATGGATTACATGTGTCCAGTAGACATGTGTGCAAAATGGACAGCTATATATGGGGCAAAATTTTTTTGTGGGAACAGATTGCCCTTTTTTTTTTCAGGTGATAGTTGGCTGTTGGGGAGGGGTAGTAGGTATATCTGGGGAGGTAGGTTGGGTAGGTTAACAGAAAAGACAAACAAGACACATACAGGGGCGGTATATGACACATGTGGGGGGTAAACACCTTGGATGGTGAGGGGTGTTTGGAAGTCGCAAGACCATGAGCCCCCAAATGGAAACAGTGGGACTAAGGTGCCCACCCATGGGCAGTCACCACTGCACCTTCATGACCCCAAGGATTGCTGTGCTGGGTAGGAGGGGCAGGCTCACCCTCTAATTGCACCACAAGGTCCACAATAGGGCGTAGCCGGTTTCAAAACTCCCTGTCGAGCTCCCTGCGCACCATGGCCCGGACCTGATGGCAGGTGACAGGTACCTCTTTGCCCCCACTCCCGGGGGGGTCGAGCCCCATCCCCTGCAGTGGTTCCACCCGAAGGTGGTGCAGGGCCAACGGAGGAGGAGGTCCCAGGCTGGGTCCCAGACATGCTGGGGCCCGGTGCCATGGCCAGCTGAAGTAGGACAGGTGTGTCTGCTGGGACCGACCTTCCCATACGAGCTATGGTGTTGCAGTTTTAAGAATGATATGATTTAGTAATAGTCAACAGCATTCAGGTTTAGTTATAACAGCATGCATAGGTATTTCCATTAGCCCAAGACACCAGATTTACAACAGTTGCAGAGCAAGCAGAACACATGCTTATATAGGACATCAGTGGCCATTACAACAGCATGCAGGTTTCATTGATGGCAACAGGCCACCAGTATGGGGGTATTTTAACACAGCACATGCGTAGAACCAAATGTGAATATTTGTAACCCAATAGGACATATGTCCCAACAAAAGAATGGAGTGTACACTTACCCATTGAGGTGTGTAATTGGGTTATTGTTGCACATATGGTGGGTGTGAGAAAGAGGTAGTTTTCACAACTTTCCCTGTAATTTTCACAACTTTCTTAGTCAGTGCAGTGATCTGTCCCTTACATGTATTATTACACTACTCAATGGCCTTACTTTGTACAATGGCATGTTTGTAGATTAGTATCTATGTGGACTGTGTCTTACATATAGTCTACACCTCTTATCTGTTATACCTGTTGAGAAAATCATTAACACTACCTGACAAATTCTACACATACTCCCAGATGCCATGCTTGTAGATAAGTATATGAGTGAACTGTGTTATACCTACAGTCTACACCTCTTACCTGTTATAGCTGTGGGGTAAATCTTTGTTAACACTACCTGAGAAATTCTACACATACTCCCAGATGCAGTATTGATGTTATACACATACATAATACTCCGTTATTGCACACACTCTGGTCATGGCTTGACAGGATGCAGGTGTTAATGTGACATATTTTGGAATAGCTGTCATAGAGTTTGGGTGAGATGCTACAATGACAGGTTTGTTTCCGTATACATTCTCTTTTTATGTTCAGGTCTGACTATCCATTATATGTCAGTATAAGCTGCCTACATTTCTTGGATCATCGCACTTATTTGTCAGGGGAACAGGTTACCAGGCAGCAGATTTGGGCCCATTATCTGGACATGCTGGACAGATCGAACAGTTGAGGGGTATGACTATGCATACAGCTTACTACCCGAACATTCTGCCACAGTCTGTACAGTTAATGGTTATGATTATGCTTACAGTGTACTATCTGAACATTCTAGCAAAGTCTGTACAGTTGTTGGGTCAAATTATGCATGCAGATTTCTATCTGAACATTCTCACAAACTTTGTACAGTTGTGGATATGATTACGCATACAACTTACTACCACTCCCGGGATTCAAACCCCTGCTGTGTGTGGTAAACATTGTGTGGTAAAAATATTACAGTTGACATCACAGTACACTGTGCTATCAAGGAGTTGGTGTAAAGCATTCTAATGGTTTCTGTCTAAGTCTCCCTCAGTTGTTCTATATGACTGACCTCTTGGGACTTCCAAAATTGTTATACTGAACTTCCTACACATTTTAACTGCATTCAACAGTGTGGGTAACACTGCTTAATACAACAGTACTATTTATAGAATGCAACACTACAACAACATATGAAGGCAGAATGTACACAAGTACTCCAGGGGTTACACTTTTAATCAGTAGATGCTACACCTTTTTTCCACACAACCTATATGACAGTCTTCCTGCCATATTGTCTGGTTTATTCAGTACATCCCATACACAATACAATTTTATACTGGTACAACACTTTCTAGTACTGTTATATTTATTAGTAACCTGCCATGCGATGCAGCTTTTGCACCCTAGCAGCATGAACTTGCTGGTTTGCAGCCCGCCCATCTGTAGCTGTTGGAGAAATACAGTGATATTTAGACATTACCTATCCATAGTATATACAAGCTAGGCAATTATTAACTACTTAGTAGAATGAGTACTTAGTGCTGGGGCATCAGCCAACTGCCTTGATTCTTGGATCCACTGGTCCAAGAGATCACCCCTCCACTGCTTCAGGTCAGCATGGTGATGCCTGACCTGCTCACCAGTCCGGGGGATACCAGTGGCACTGTTGAGGTCACGGGTGAGACTGTCCCAGGCATCCACTTTATACTGTGAGCCCTGGTACTGGCCCTGCAGTAGTCTCTCCTCATGGTGTTTTACCAGGAGCCATACCATGGACTCCTGAGTGCCCCAGTGCTGCACTCGAAATCGAGTGTCTTCCCCACCTTCAGCCATTCTGCCTACAGTAGGGAGCTGCAACCAGTTATGGGAATTATCGGTACCTGTGGGGTTTAAATATGCCCAATTTCCCACACTTTCCTGTGATTGGATGGTTTTGAAAAGGCTAAGCTATGGACACATCTGCTTACCTAATGTTGGCATTGCTTAAAGGGGCATACCACTGGGCAGATTGAATTAGCCAGCCTACACATTGCTTACACCATGTAAGCTGACCAGTGCAATGCTTAGCGTTGCTTAATATCTAATTAGCATTATATTTTCCTTTTGACATTGATTTATTATTTGTTACATATTATATCTGTGTCTATTATCTGTGATTAATGTGTACATACACTGTATGGGGTCCTGGGGAATTTGACAATTTATTACAATAACGCCTCACATCTGGCCTTACTGCAGTACTCCAGTTAACATATTTATGTTATGTAACAGATTATACAACATCACACTGTACATAGATTCATTTCACAAGTTCAGTTTGATTTTCCTATGGTGAGGATTTCTTTGTTGAAACCTCAGTCGTATGCATTGCTGTGATGGCGTAGTGGTTAACTACTGTGATTGTAGTGTACAGGGTCCTGGGTTTGAGCCTTGCAAAGACTGTCTATTTTGTCGCTGGGCAGAACATGGCCCATTGGATACAGAGTGTTTAAGGCACTTTAAAGCAGTTGTGAGTGGGTGTGCACATGTTTGTAGGGAGCTAAGCACTGCTAACTTCTGGCTACAGTTTCTTATACTCAGTAAGCTTCCAGATTGCTTAATCTGTGTAGGCAGTGCTTACCCCCGCACAAACGCACTCAGATATGCTTACTAGTGCTTACCTATGCTTACTACTTTTTAGTTGTGCTTAGACCTGCTTACTAGTACCTTATTCATTATGACACTGATACTTCACATGTGCATTTCCTGCAGTACCCTAGTTCATAAATATTTGTTATTTAGTGGGTTTTGCAAAAAAGATATTGGTTATAACGTGCTTTGCCATGTGAAATAGATTGTGCTGCAGTGGGACTCGAGCCGGGAATGCCTGCTCATTAGCGGATTCTCTGCCCACTACACTATTGCTGTGCTGCTTTATTTGCATATATCTTCCTTGATATCCTCTTCAGCCCTTTAAGCTACTTTAACCGTAGCTAAGCCATGCGCACACCCATGCACCTATGGTTAGCTTTAATCAGATTTAAAAAAAAAATAAAAGGGTTTCTTCATTTACTTTTTCTGTACTGTTGTTGTACACATAGGGCACTGTTGGTGGGGATCTGCAGACACCTATGAGTGATCTCACTCATTTCTTCCCACGTTCTGCTATTCTACATTTCAGGAGTGTGTTTATTCTGAGAGCTCTGCTCTCAGACACGCCCCCTGCACTCATACATGCTTTGTGTAAGCCTAGGAGCTCAGGCAGTGCACCTTCATTGATATGCATGGCACGCTGCCATCCTGCTCCTAAATGGGTGCTTCCGTGCAGGACTAAGCTAGTCCTGCACGGAGGATTGGTGAATCCGGGGGAATATATTTTACTTGACATAGACTACCCACTTCTTCAAAGTGTCTTGCCTTTTGCGGTACATATCGTATTCTTGATCACAATCCCTCCCAGCCACATTCTGCAAATGTATGTGGGGCTCCTTGCATATAAGTTATACCTCAATCTATTGTAAAGAGTTTTGTTTGTTGTAGGGATTTTCTTCCCTTGTATATAATTGCTTATCAGCTATTGCGAAATGTTTTTATGTGTGCTTGTGGAGCCTTTCTCCCCAACTCATTGCGAAATATTTAATCTACTTTGTAACTTTTCTACACTTCTATATAATTTCTCATCAACTCATTGTTTAAATGTTTCTGAATCTGTTGTGGAGCTTTTCTTCCCAGGGCTCCATTAAAAATGTGTGATTGGCTCAGTTGGACTTTCCCAGTTACCAAATGACAATTGAAAAAAAATGAATAAATAAATAAAAAATAATGCCCCCTTCAGCATGTACAGTACTTGACCAGTCATATGCAAGAGTTGGAATGCCCACAAAGGCCACTTATTAGGAGAATACAAGGTATAAAACACATTTCTGGGGATTCAATAAACTCTGTGTAAGCTTCATGCGAAGCCTATATGGAGTTTACGTGTTTGTGCTGTGAGAAGCAGTACTAATTACATATTCATGCCTTGTACCACATTTAAACATAAACAAGCATTGTTTTGTGGCTAGCAGCAGTGTTTTCAGCCAGGAAACTGTAAGGCAACACATACAGCAGCAGACATGTTTACCCGTTTACCTACAGGCAAACTAGGTCTGTGCGATTTTGCAGAATGCCACAATGATAACCAGGGTTAATAATACAGCAATGTATATGAGCCAAGCACATTACATGACAGTGCATACAGTACAGAGTATTGTGGAATCCCATTCCAGGCATACTGAACAAAAGTTGTGTAAATGATCCGTAATGCTACATGGACTGCAATTTAAAATAAACAGTCAGGGGAAGTGTATGTATTGAATATCCACAGACAGATGAATTACAGGAATGAACAAAGGGAAAAGGGAAAGGTGAAATATCTTAATGTACAGCAGATGAAGGCACATAAATGAAGACAGTTGTAGCAGGAACATGAATCACATATTGACATGATACAGTACGGACTGCACAGTGAGAATGTATATTATGTGACTGTCACACAAGGTGACATAACAATGGAGAAGAATGTCTTTCTGTTATAAGCATCTTGACATGAACAATGGAGAGGACATCTGTCAGGGATGCTATATACCATAGTGGTTAAGGGCATGTTGTGAAGCTCTGCAAAATGAGTTGCCTGACTATGACTGTAATGGCAGCAGAGGTCTCCACCAAGTGGGACATATAGTTACAGGCTAATGGACAACAGTAAACAGAAGCACACAATCATGGGCAATATCAGAATAATATCACAAGTAATATCATGTCTCTGACACAACATATGTGATTGTGAATGATCATAGATGGTTCTGCATGAATGCACTGCACAACTATTATGAGATGTCAGCAATCTATGCAGGTAATCAAGCACACCATCCTGACACTGTAACATCTAATGGAGGTGTTAGGAGGGACATTGCTATACCTGTATGTGACATTATGATCAATCCAGCTTAATTGACAGGTGTGCATGGCATCTATATGGCACAATACAGACACTGTCACAAATGTAACCCATGCCATCAGTGCTGTCAAACAGCTATGTATGCTCTGTGTGCATCACTGGAACAGGTATCCCACATGCATCTGCTATAACACCTTGATGGGGGTTCTGCAACCACCAGACAGTAATGTTTATGCAACAAGAAGAATACCTAGGTATGGCAAATAAGATGCAGGGGAGTTCACTGGCAAAGGTGGTACACTTGAGTTACGCATCCCTAGAAGATTTGTAGGGAGGTACATGAAGAAGGGTGCATTGTAATCAGTTATTGGTGTGATGAAGGCTTTGGACTATTGAAGTATTATGGCCTCTGATGTGGATGTCCTAAACATACTCAGGAGTTGTGTTACATACAAGGTAGGCATCACCACTGTGGCACATAGTGGACATTCCTCATACCATCTACCTCAGTACACAGGTAACATACCACTTGGTCTGCTCATAGGAGTGTTATATCTACATTATCAATGAGTTGTGCATTTGTTTTCATAATGTACCTCTCTGGACTATATGAAGAGGCAAATGATTGAACTATTAGATTATGTGTCCCAGGCAAGTCTGACCCTAGCCCTAAGCAGCATTTTACCTTCATCCAGAATGATGACACAGTATTAACAAAACTGATGGACTTCAACAATTGGCTTATCTGCTGGTGTCAAGTCCTGGGGGGGGGGGGTCCAGTATCTCTCTGCCTGGGTTTACATGGTCAACAAGCCATGCTGTTTTGCAGACATGGTCTGACCCTGTGTTCTCTAGGCTGTTGGATACTGGCAAAGGCAGTTGCCTTCCCCATATTCTCTTTGTTATTAGCAATGAAAAAGCATCAAAAGTTATGACATAACAACATCTACTGGACACAAACTCAAAGTTCTGCTGCTTAATGCTATGAGTCTAAACACGAGGTTCCACTGGAGGAAATGGCCAACCTATAAGCGGACAGATTTGGTGCAAACTTCAACCCCCTGGCCCCATCGGCCATACCCCAAAGCATACCTGACACCAGTACCCTGCCTTGTATTGCTAGATATCAGGTCATATCTGCACTCTCCAAGGCAAAAAACTTCAGTGGTACCAGATAACATCCCAGGTTGGTTACTAAGCAATCTAAAACAGGACCTAGTTGACTAAATTACTGTCTTCTTTAACTATAGCCTGAGAACTGGCTTTGTTCCAGTGGAGTGGAAGGCCATGGAAAGAATCATCATGGAACTTATCAGCCTGGACATAGTTGACCTTCAAACTCTAGACACATCCCAATTTGGCTTTGTTAAGGGTAGAGCATGCTTATTAAACCTAGTAGACTTCTTTGAGAAAGTCAACAAAGCTGTAGATGAAGTTAAGACAGTGCATACCACCTATCTTGATTTGGCCAGGGGTTTTGACACAATCCCCCACCTAGGTATCATTGAGAAACTCTCCTAGCTGGGGATTTACCCTTACATCCCTAGATGGTTAACCAGTTGGCTCACCGACAGAACACATAGTGTCAATGTTGGTGATTCAAGCTCTACCAGTACCGCTATCACCAGTCATGTAACACAAGGATCTGTGCAGGGGCCCTTTACTGTTCAGAATCAACTTCTCAGATGTCCAGGCTAATGTATACAGACTTTGGTTTACCAAGTTTGCTGATGATTACAAATTGGGTGCAATCATTGAGTCCACCAATAATGTAAACATATTACAGGAGGGGCTAACACAGACAAATAATTGGTGCCAAAGCCACACGATCTGAAAATAAATAAAAAAGCGCCATTATTTTTGCCTTTTGCAAAGTGGAATTCCCTGCTAATTATAGCATTTGCAACACCCCCTCTAAGCTTAAACCCAGTAGTGCAAGACCTGGATACACAGGTAGACAGCAATCTGAACTTTGACCACCACATTTCTACAGTTGTAAGGAAAGCTTTCAACATTGTGCATCTCATAAGTCAGGCCATTGTATCCAGGTCGGAGGATGTTATAACACCACTGTACTTGACTGTCATCAGAACACTAATCAGGCACAATGCTCCCTTTTTCATGTACCTCACCAAACACATGCAGCAGCTGGAGAGACCACAGAGGTTTCTCAACAAGAAAATACAAGGCCTAAAAACCATACCATGATGTATTTGGAAAGACTGAAAGCCCTGTAACTGTAATCTGTATCATATAAGATCAGCTGACATGTGCCTGGCCTACAGGCGAGTCTCTGACCCTGACCTGATGGATATGCTGCACATCTGCAAATCTAATGGAACAACATTAACATAACATGCTTGAGAGACAGCTATAGCTAATGACATCAGCTTAGTCTGCTGTGAGGAAGATGGTAGTGGCACTATCCCACATGCTGGTGTAAAATGCTCTCTCTAATGTCAAGCAAGTGCACAAATACACACACACACACACCAGTTGACTGTAGTGAGATTAGAATCCCTACCTAATTAAGTACAGGGACTAGAGATCTCAGTACTTTACTCAAGCCCCATGGCACAAGTCTCTAATATCAAGCAAGTGTACAACACACACACACACACACACACACACACACACACACACACACACACACACACACACACACACACACACACTCACACTCACACACACTCACACACACTCACACACACTCACACCAGTTGGACACCACTTTATAAGTGATGAAATCAGCCATGCCTGGTGAGAGGAAGATGATAATAGCAGTACCCAAATGCTGGTTTAAAATGCTCTCTCTAATGTCAAGCAAGTGCGCAAACACACTGCAGTGAGAACAGAACCCCTACCTATTTAATACACAGACTACAAAACTCAGTACCTTAAGCAAGTGCCACTGCACAAGTCTGACTTTAGG
>NC_056749.1:835421517-835449017 GCF_019279795.1 Protopterus annectens
GTCCTATATCTGATCATAATTCAATTGTTTTGAATTCATGATAAAAATACTCATAATGTTCAGATCAAAAGGATACCAGCATACTTAACTCAACTAAAAGACTATAAAGAATATATACTTTCAGAAGTAAAACATTTTTAGACATAAATAACACTCCTGAAGTCTCCATTGTTTATGTTTGGGATGCCTTAAAATCATATCTATATGGACAAAGTATCAGATGGTATAATAATAAAAGGAAATCTTGGGATAAGGAATTGTTAGATATTCAAAGTAAATTAGACTCTTATAAACATAATAATAAAGAAAATATTATGGACAAGAAAGTTATTGAAGAAATAAACAAACTAAATGAGAAATACAAAGAAATTTTAACTCATAAAGTTAAAATAACTTTAGAGAAATACAAGTTTTTGTCTTATTCAATAAGCCCCAAATACTTACATAGACTTAAAAATAAAACAAAAAGGTTGAATAAACAAAACCATATCAAAGAAATCTTTTCTCTAAGGAAAAAGAAGAATGTTTCTAGTATACCAGAAATACTAGATGAATTTATAAATCACTTTCACAAAATTAGCCTTAATAATATTAACATGGAACCTAAAGATAAAATAAAGGAGTTTATAACCACAAATATGAATAAAAAGCTTAATAAACAAAGGATTAAACTATTGGACAAGAGTATTTCATATACAGAAGTTATTACACAAATAAATAAGCTTAAATTAAACAAAGCACTGGGTAATGATGGTATTATACCAGAGATATATAAAATCCTTTCTCAAAATACATATTCATTAATACATAAGGTTTTTATTTTGGCCCAAACTGAGTTAATAACCCCCCCATTTTGGCAATATACATTTATTTCGCCAATTTTAAAACCTAATAAAGATCCAACTAGATGTTCTTCATATCGGCCCATCTCATTACTTAATGTTGATTATAAAATGTTTATGAATATCTTTGCTGATAGATTGAAGACAATCATTCCCGGCATTATAGATATAGATCAGACAGGCTTCATTGTAAACAGAAATACTTTTGATAATATAAGAAGAACTTTAACATTAATAGATTTTGCAAATAGGAAAAAGAAAGATTTAACACTTATTAGTCTTGATATAAGTTCAGCATTTGATTCAGTAAGTTGGGACTATCTGTTTACCTTAATGAAGTGCACAAACTTCTCGGATGCATTTGTAAATCTAATTGAACATTTATACAAAGGAACGTTTCTTATATTAAGGTAGGAACATATGTTTCACAAAAAATACCCATTCTTAAAGGTACAAAACAAGGATGTCCACTTTCTCCACTATTATTCACTTTAGTAATGGAGCCTTGGGCTAATTTGATCAGAAACAGTACTGACATAGAGGGTTTTGAAATAGATGAAAATACAACATCCAAAATTCAACTTTTTGCAGATGATGTTCTAATTACATCAGCAGGATCTAATTCTTCTATACAGTCTCTATTTGATAACATGATGAATTTTAAAAGTATTTCTGGTTTAATATTCAATGAAGAAAAAACTAAAATACTACCTATATATACGAAAAAATATTCTCATTAGTGATTTTACTAAATATGTACCCAATTCAGGTCAGATAACTTATTTAGGTATAATACTATCTAAAGATATTAAATCTATTATATATAATAATTATAATACCTGTTTTCTTAATATACAAAATCTTTTTAATACCTGGAATAATATGTTTTTACTATGGAGGAGAGACTTACAATTATTAAAATGATAATATTCCCCAAGATTTTATACTTAATACAATCAATAATACTTCCACCTACAAAAATAATTATCAAGAAACTGAACACACTAATGTTAAATTTCTTATGGGCACCTAATAGACCTAGGATTGCATTAAAGAAACATACTAATAGCTGGTCTCAAGGGGGTATTTCTTTTCCAGACATTAATTTATATACTATCTCTTCTATTGTAAAAGTTATGACTTTATTAATAGATCAGTCATATGTCACAAAATGGAAAGATTATTGGGAGCTAATTAGTATACACTTCATGAAAATCTCCATAACACATAAACATATGATTGTAAATAACTCCATGTTATGGTTACTAAAGGAATTTTGTACTTCACCTATTACACCTAAACATATGGTTTGTTACCCATTAAATATTATTATTAGTTATCGTAACTTTATATTCATGCACCCTAAGTATAGGGAATGGAATTTTATTGTATTTCCTATAATGTATACTCAGGGTATGCTTTTGTCATCTACTTCTGAAGGAACTCATTTAGCTATAGATAATGATCTAAAGTACTGGTATCAGTTGATATCTGATAATAAAGTTAAAAATCTAGATTTCTTAAAACAAGAATTTGATCTAGGAGAAACTTGATGGTTAGAGGTTCAGACCTTTAGACAACATCTCATTAATAGAATAGATTTAATGTCTATAACTGTTAAAGAATCTATTCCAACACTGATTGATTACTTGATATTAAATTTACAACATAAAGTTTCTGATAAAGGTAAACTTTCATACATACATAAAGTTATCAGACAAGAAACTTTTTACAGTGTAGATTCATACTGGAATTATTTCACTTCTATTAATGGGGACCCACCAAATCAACAAGATAAACAATATATATTGGAATCTGCTTATAGAACTATGTCTTCCATTGTCTGGAGACTTTATACATGGAAATTTTTACATAGATCTTTTTATACACCTTTGATGATGAATAAAATAAATAATAAAGATAATCTATGTAAGAGATGTAATGTAGAAATTAATGCTGACTGGGCTCATATGTTTTATGACTGTATAAAATTGAAAGAATACCGGAAGTCAATTAATGAATTTTTGCAGGCTCTTTTACAGATAATTTCATTATTTCTAAATGTCTTATGTTATTCAAGACACGTGTACCTCAAAGTGTTAGAAAGGTTAAGCTTCCCTTGCTATGGTCTATTCTAGCAGTGGCTAGGAAAATAATAACTAGAAATTGGATTTCAGATACACCTCCTTCGTTCAATGAATTTAAAATGTTATGAATATAGTGTGCCATATGGAAATAAACACAATTAGGACTAGAACAAATAGAAAAACATCTTATTTTATTGTATGGGATAATTTACAAAATTTGTTAAAAAAATTTTAATTTCAATAGCGTGGTATTTTAGTTTAATTAATTGATCTGATTGTAGTGGATGTCTTTGTAAATACTTTAGTTGTTTTGTTGAATATTATAATAATACCTATTTTTAATTACTTGTATAAAATTGTTATGATATTTCTCTTATATGTTAAAACAATAAACCTGTTTTGAAAAAAAAGATATTAAAGAACTGCATGTTACCAGATTGGTGAGTAAGCAAATTGTAGCATTTCCTGTTGTGTTTCCAATGTGCAGGTATACCTTAAAAATACAGCTTTGCAAAGTATATGCAAACAGCTGTTCACATTACTACAAGTACTGGAAACATGAATGTGTGTTGCCAACATAAAGATGTACATGCCATATAAGAAAGCATTTTTAATTATTTTCTGTAACACAGTTTCTGTATTTGGGAACAAATAATACCGGACCATATTTTGAGTGCATGGGTGCAGGTAACACATGGTCACAGTATAAATATATGTTCTTTCTTTAAAAATTTCCTTGCCTTTCTTTGTGTTTTTACATTTAGAACCAAGACAAAATATGTGATCACAATGACTGTATAAAGCACTATAATAAACTTTAATAAAAAGAAAAAAAAAAAAATACTTGCACTTTCATGGTACACAGACAGCTTCATCAGACCTAATAAAAACAAATTAAACCAGTCCATTTAAACTTCCAACATCCAATGAAAACTAATACAGCAGTGACTCAACAGCTGCCTAGCAGTAACTCATCCAAACATCAATATACACACATGCTTTCTCATTCTATAAATATCAGAATACTTAAAATGATGATTACATCAGCAATAGAACTAAAGAAAATACACATAGGATGTATTACTTGAATACATGTTAACTATCCATATATACATACATTAAAAAAAGCACGTTGCACCTATGTTTCTGAGTGTATCTGTTAAACCGCTAACATAAATGAGGGAGTGGCCATGCTTTTAGAGCCAATTTAGATGCATAGGTTCATAGGTAGGTACTAGGTTATCGGCCCAAGGGCCTATGTAAGCCTAGCCAACAAGGTTCCCTGGCTTACGCCACCCAAGAAAGTTATTTTCCTGTGCCATTGTTGAGCAGAGACACAGAAGTGATCCCTGGGGTGTATTTTCTATTTCCCATCCACTCATCAAGATTTTTCTTGAAGAGTGCTAATAAAGAACTTTGCTTGACATAGATGGGTAGCTTGTTCCAGAGTATGGGAAGTCTCTAGGACAGGAATCTATCCCTCCGGCATGTCCTGTTTATTGTGGTGACAAGGTTTAGGTCCCTAGAGTGTGTAGCTCGGAGGGATTGGGATTTCTTTAGGTGTAGCATGTCCAACAGCTCTGGGTTTGACATAGCTTTATATGTTAGGCAGAGATCACCTCGGAGTAGGTGATATGCTATGGAGTAAAGCTGAAGTTTTTTGAGACGGTCAGTGTAGGGCATCTGTTTGAGGCCAGTACTCTTCTTTGTGAGGTACTTCTGTGGCCTTTCCAGCTATTGCAGATGCCTTGTGAGGTACATTCCAAAAGGGGCGTTGTACAGTGTAATGGGTCTAATGAGTGTGAAGTAGAGGGGAACAATGACCTCTTTTTTCCTGGATGAGAACCCTTTTATGATGAGGTGTGCCATGTAGAAGGACTTCCTGACTACTGTGGCGATGTGACTATAAAAGGAGAGACTACTGTCCACCTGGGTCCCAAGGTCTCTTATCATACATTTGGTGTTAAGTAGATTGCTGCCTATGTGGTAGTTCATGGGTACAGAGTTTTTACTAAAGGGGATGACACTGCACATTTTGGAATTGAGCTTGAGGCCATGGTTCTGACAGCAGGCATCTGTCTCAGCGAGGCCCTTCTGTAGGATGTCCACATCATTTGAGGACATGACTATGGCTCCTAGTTTGCAGTCATCTGTGAATTTCATTAGCCAGAGGCCTTCTTTGTTAGCCTGTACTTCAGAGAAGTAGATACCAAACAGAAGATGTCCCAGGACTGAACCCTGTGGTCCTCCACTTGTCACTGGTTTGAAGTCAGATTTGGAGTCTGCAACTTTTACAGTGTGGGTTCCGTCAGTGAGCCAGTTGGCAACCCATCTTGTGACATAGGGATTTATACCTAGTTTAGTGAATTTAGCTATAATTCCAGGATTGGGGGTGGTGTCAAAATCATTGGCGAGGTCAAGATAGGCTGTGTAAACCACCTTACCCTCATCTATGGCTTTGGTGACTGCCTCAAAGAAGTTGATCAGGTTCAGGAGGCATGATCTGCCTTTCACAAACCTGAACTGGGTGGGACCCAGAGTTTGGAGGTTACCAATGTCTTTGTTTATGAGTTCCATGATGATACATTCCATGGCCTTGCAGACCAGTCTCATCAGGCTAATTGGGTTATAGTTCCTGGGATCAGTGGTGGCTCCCCCTTTGTGGAGTGGGATAACTGTTGCTGTGCACCATTCAGTGGGCACAAAGCCTGATGCAAGGCTATTATTGAACATGGTGCTTAGGTGAGGAGTCAGTTAGTTTTGAAGTTTGTGTAAAACGCAGCCTGGGATGTTGTCCGGTCCCATGGATGCTGTGTTATGGGCTTTAGAGAGTGCAGATTTTACTTGAGTAGTTGTGATTACAGGGACTCTGCATTCTTCCTGTATAGATATGGGCCCTTTAGGGGGTGAGGGGGGGCAAAGTTAGCACTGAACCTAATTGCCAAGATGTTGGCAATATCAGAAGGTTCTGTAATTTTCTTGCTGTTGTGCTGTAACTCAGAGCAGATCTGGGTGTTGCCATCAAGATTCTTGACATAGCTACAGAATATTTTGTGGTCGTCCTTAGAATTAGTGGCAATTTTGTTTTCGTAGCTAGCTTTGGAGGATCTTATAAGGGATCTCAGCTTCTTACTGAGGCTGACCAGGGAGCTCCTCCACTCATGGGATTTTACTCTCTTTTGCAACAGTTTCTTCCTTCTGTTGTACAATTTGTTTATGGCAGGGGACCACCAGACTGGCTTCCTTTTTTTGGAAGATAGCGTATTGGTTCTGTTTGAGATAGCACAATCTATGCACTCGTGTAAGTGCTTATAGAGTGCATTTGTGTAGGATTCAGCAGTTGTAACTCTATTGTCCGTCTGCATGGGTGGCATAAAGTTCAACACATCTGTCTTAAGAAGCATGAAGCTGGCTTTGGAGACATTTTTTACCATGATTTCCTTAATGGGGGGTGGGAGCGGGATGTGAATATCAAGGGTGATTAGCTTATGGTCGGATCGGACCAATGAGGAGTTGACTTCAGGTGTGGTAATGAATAGGTCTATGATATTGTTGTTCCTGGTGGGGGTGTGGATAAGTTGATCCAGGGCATTGGAGTTTATGAATTCCAGAAATCATTGAGTTAAGGAGTTGGTACACAAGTAGTTTTCCCAGTTAATGGTGAGGTAGTTGAAGTTGCCCATTATTAGGGTGTTTGGTTGAACCCTAATATTTTCCAGTACATCAAGAAAAGAGGCGTGGGAATCCTGGGGAATGGTGGAGGATCTGTAGCAAACTACAATTTGTATTGCAGTTTTGACCAGAGTTAGTTGCACTTGGATAACCTTAGATGCATTATGCTGAGCAACTAGCCTGGAGGTGTGGATATCCTTAATTAATATGGACACACCTCCACCTTTGGTGTTTCGGTCCAGGTTACATGGCTGAAAAGTGTGGTATGAGTTATAGCCTGGTAGTGCAGGGGTGCTGTCTGGAGCCTTGAACCAGGTCTCAGTCACTGCACAGATATCGATGTATTCCATTTTAAGGAGTGCCTCAAGTGAGGGCATTTTGAGATTTAGACTTCTAGCATTGAGTAGCATTACCCTCAGTTTTAGCTTTCCTGTTACGGTGGTGAATTTGTCATTTGAACCTTGCCTAAAAAAGGCACTATAGGGCGACAAGAGCCTTAGCCAGTATCCGGAATCCCAGGGGTGACAAGTGAAGGCCATCTCTGGCAAAACATCATGGTCTGTCAACCATGTCATCCCAAGCAGACAGATACTGGATCCCCTTAGAATGACACCAGAAGCTTAGCCAATTGTTGAAGCCAATAATTTTGTCCTTGTACTGTGGTATCATTCTGGGTGATGGCAGAATGCTACTCAGGGCTAGGGTCATACCTGCCTGGGCTACAAGATCAGAGAGCTCTTCCATGTCTCTTTTCATGTAGTGCAAAGATGTACATCTCAGATCATTCACACCAACATGGACAATGACGGAGTCATATTTGTACTTGTTGTGGAGTGACCTGAGTGCTTGGGTTATATGGCGGATCCTGGCACCCGACAGGCAGCTGACAGTAACCTTCTCCTTATTTAGCCTGGTGAGTGGGACATCAGTATGTCTGACTATAGAGTCAACTATGACTAGTGTGTTGGGTACGTTGTTTTGCCTTATTGGCTGTGGTTGAGTGGCACACTGAGTCTGTGGGCTATGTGTCATTTGAGTTGTGTTGGGGGATGGAGGTTGCTTGCGTTTCTGCTTTGGAGGTCTCTGTTGCTTAGACAGATTAATAATGAGAGCCTCTGCAAATGTTTTTGTGTTACTATGTGTGGATTTTGGTGGTGTAGATTTAGTGAGACTATGTGATGAGTGTGGTGTGGTGCAAATGTTTACCTTATCCTCTTGACTGTCAAGTTCAGTCTTGGTTGGAGAGAGCTTTACCTCCAGTTTGGCTAGATCAGTGCATCTCTCACAGGTTGTAGTGTTGGATGGTAGGAGGAGAGGGTTGTCTGTGTACATGAGACAATTTCTACTTAGCCTCAAGATGCCCAGATTCATCAGATAGACAGGAGGGAACACTGGGAGCTGACCCTTGGACATGCCTGAATAAAAAACTATTTTCCTGTAAATAAGTGAGGAAAGTGAGTACAAGAGCTGTTTTTCTCTTAGCAAGTGAGAAAAGTAAGTACAAAAACTGTTTTCCTCTAGGTAATGAGGATGGTTGAGTGCTATAGTCATTAGTAGCTTATTTAGTGTTTACAAGTTCTGAACAAGTGCTGAGCATGAATAAGCAAATTTAAGTGCTAAAACTAAGAATCTGTATCTGCACTAGATGAGTTACAGGACAGAAACAAGTGCAAATGCAGGCTTTCAAATCAGAAAGTTGAGAGAGATATAAACGATTGCCCAAATGGCGAATAACTACAATTTCTGGGCCAAAACCACTCCTTATGTGGTAGACAGGTTACCTAGTGATTACCACTCCCACTGATAAGCTAGAAGGCTTCCCTCCAACACAGAAAGGCTTGGGGGGCTCAGAAGCTTACATGCACTCCTGGATACAGCAAATCTGTATCTGGATTACACTAGTTACAGGAAAGGTAGGAAACAGGCTTCCAGTATATATTTTTTTTTACAGAAAAGTAGCTAAACCAGCAGTAAAAACAATTCACATGCAGTGCAAGGTAGCACACTTGAGTATGTAGCAATATTAGACCAAACACAGTTTAAAAAATGCAATTAAATTAAAAAGGACTAAAAGCAAGTGCAGAAGGAGTTTATTAGGTAGAATGTGGTAAAGAGATGGGACTGGGAGTATGTCCCAGATCAAATCTACAGTGGGGCGGGCAACTGCAAAAGCCACCAAATTTAAACTACGAGCCAGAAATATTGAAAAACTATAAGCAACAATTAACAGTACAAACTCTAAAACCAAAAAAAATATATACTTAGCTCTGTATATTTCCAGATAGATTGAAAAGCAGTCTCTCACAACACAGGTTTCAGCAATGAAATGCAGGCTGTTACTAACAGGTTTAATTTTATGCAAGTTATCCTTGAGTTAGATAACACACAAACTGTAAAAAACAGTAAAACCAACTGAAGACACAGCAGAAAATAGGGAGAGGTAGGGAAAACACTTTCAGCAGAGATCTGAAAAACTATAAGCAACAATTAATAGTACAAACTCTAAAAACCAAAAAATATACTTAGCTCTGTATATTTCCAGATAGATTGAAAAGCAGTCTCTCAGAACACAGGTTCCAGTAATGAATGCAGGCTGTTACTAATAGGTCTAATTTTATGCAAGTGATCATTGAGTTAGATAACACACAAGTTGTATAAACCAGCTATACCAACTGAAGATACGGCAGAAAATAGGGGGAGGTGGGAAAAACACTTTCAGCAGAGATCTGAAAAGCTGTAAGCAACAATTAACAGTACAAACTCTAAAACCAAAAAAAAATATACTTAGCCCTGTATATTTCCGGAGAGATTGAAAAGCAGTCTCTCAGAACACAGGTTCCAGCAATGATACTAAAGATACATGTCCATTAATGCTGGGAAACTTATCTGCTTGCAATTCTATAAACCAGCCCTATTCCTTAAGTTCTGCCTTATTCCTCAGGTCACCCCCTCTAACATCTGCACAGAAAGCTTCCAAAAGAAAAAAATCTAAACCCATGATTCACACCAAAATCATGGACATGTTGGGCCAGCACATTATTAAGCTTGCTATTCCTGATATCATTGATATGTTCAAGTATCTTCTCTTTCAAACAACGGTTAGTCTTGCCTACGTAGAACACAATACAGTGATCACAATAGGCATAGTAGATCAAATTTCTAGTAGTACAGTCTGCATGAAATGCAAACTCAATCGAATAATTCAGAATAGGATGAGTAAAACCAAAACCAGAATGAATATATTGACATGCCCTGCAACTACAACAGGAAAATATACCCCTCCATTCTGAAACCAATAAATGTCATTATTTAGATCAAGCCTTCCTAGATCTGAAGGCTGATTTTTTGAAAAGGAGCTATAAAATGCATAAAATAGATGCCTGTATAGTAGAGGTATCATCTGAAAGGAATGATAGAGCTAGAGCTTAGTTTTTTGATATGTCCCTATTAGAGCAGGGTAGAGTTTATTTACAGTCAACTAGGAGGGATGTTAGGTTCTTGTTACATACTTGAGTGATGTTAACATTACTTGTGGCATCAGTGCTTATTTTAATTTTTTTGTTTTTAACTGTTGCACTTTGCTGTAGCATAGACTAGATTCAGACTTGCTGAAATCTAGTTCTGTTTGTATAACTTGAGCACTAAACCAGACCATCTTTTATTGGAGAAGGCTTCCTGCACCCTAGTGGCAGGAGTGTGCAGTTACAACACATCTGATTGAAGACTGCTGGAACAGAGCTCCGTTTTGAGCTTTTTTATTGGTTAATTTGTTTAAATTAGTTTGCTCTCATTTACTACATAAGCAAATCCAGGCCATGTGCTGATCTCTGCAAAACTTAAGTAGATTTTTTTACTGTATATTGCACTTTTGAACTGCATTTTTACATTTTTACCATATCACTGCTTACCTGAACTGTTCTTTATTGTATTTTTGTTCTGAAAATGTGCACTTGGTTTGCTGTAGTACAGACTAGATTCAGACCTACTGAATCTAGTTCTGTTTATATAACTTGAGCACTAAACCAGGTAATCTTTTGTTGGAGAGGGTTCCCCTGCACCCTAGTGGCAGGAGTGTACAGTTAGCACTCATCTGATTGAAGGTTGCTGGATCAGGGCTCCGTTTTGACCTTTTTTATTGGTTAATTTGTTTAGATCAGTGTGTACTCATTTGCTACATAGCACCAAGTTTGCACATTGTGCACAGCGGTGAGCACTGTTAGTGGTTATAGACACAAACACTTTTGCCTGCAGATTTTCCTTCAGTACTCTGCTGGTGCTTCTTGTGATTGCCCCTCACTGACAGATGATACATTTAACAAAGCTCCTGAGGTGCCAACACAGATTCTACCCTCTAGCCCTTCATATTTTTGTCCACTTCTGCTGCCCTCTACTTTACCTGTTCTTTCCTGTCCTCTCCGTTTTCTGTCCACATCAACTTACCTAGCATTGTGGATGGACAGTTTCCCACAGTATCTCCAGTCAGTCTGGTCAACATGGGCATCCTGAGGTGATGTAGCAATTTCCTCATGTACACTGACAACCCACTTCTTCTAGTCCACATAAATCATTATGTGAGAGATGCATCCATATCAGGAACCAGGAATCCAGGCTCTCTCACTCACCACCCAGTCCATCTGATACTAAGCAGGCTGTCAGCATGCACACCTCACCTTCTGCACATATCAAACCAACAACACATAAACCTACATATGCAGAGGTCCTTACAGGAAGCTTACCTAAACATCAGAGACCTCCCAAACACAAACACAAGCATGCTTCACATAATACATTCTCTACAGGACATAGTACACATGATATATGACACATGCCAGTGTCTTCCCAGTCAAGCCCCTAAGACATAACAGAAAAACAAACATCTTAGTCATAGGCAACTCAGTTGTGAGACACACAGATGTCCCTCTCACCAAGATGGATAAGGAAAAGGTCACTGTCAGCTGTCTTTCAGGTGACAGGATCTGAAACATTACACACGCACTTTGGTATGAACAACTTGAGATGTACCTCACTGGACTATATGAAGAAATACATGACTGAGCTCTCAGATTATGTATCTCAGGCAGGTATGTCCCTAGCCTTAAGCAGTAGTATTTTACATTGGCCTAGTATGATGCCTCAATACAAACAAAAATGATTGACTTCAACAATTGGCTTAGTTTCTGGTGTGATTCAAAGGGGCTCCAGTATCTGTCAGCCTGGGATGACATGGTCAACAGACCTGAGTGCTTTGCCATATAAGGTCTTCATCTGTCACCCCAGGGATTTCAGTTACTAGCTAAGACTCTTGCCAACCCCATAGTGCCTTTTTAGGCAATGTCACAAGAACAAAATTTCTGACGTAAAAATACCTTCTAAAAACAACATCAAGATTATGCTGCTAAATGCTAGGAGTCTAAACTAGAAAATGCTCTCACTGGAAGCAGTCCTCACCCCGAAGATGCTGACATTTGTGCAGTCACTGAGACCTGATTTAAGGCTGTGGAGAGCACCTCAGCTATACCAGGTTACATTTCCTTCCACATATTCAGACCACAAACTGAAGTTGAGAACTAAAGGAGGTGATGTATCAATATTCATTAAAGATAAATACACCTCTAGATTGGTTAAACAGCGTGATTCCCTTGAATTACTTTAGGTGCAATTGACTGTAGGTAAGACCCCTCTTCAGGTCATTGCTAACTATAAGACCCCCTCCATGAATCAGGGCATCCAGTCAACCTACTTTGATCTACTTGAGTCAAGCCAGATACAACCAAACACCCTTGTTTTGTGTGACTTTAATTACTCATCCATAGACTGGGTAAATTATAAGTGTTCTAACTCATGTGCCCAAAGTGTCTTGCACTTTGTTAGCTTCAATGCCCTGGACCAGCTGGTTAACACACCCACAAGGGGTTCAAACATCCTGGACCTGGTGATCAACATGGGGACTGTTGCACTACCCCCAGTGTGTGGCCATCCCTGGTGAGATCTGACCACAAAGCAATCTCTAGAAGTAACTACAACACAAGACCCCCCTTAGCAACAAGTAGACTAAAAAACTTCTGCAGCCAATTACAATCTCTTACGTGATCACATAAATAGCTTCATAGCCCCTCCCCCCACTGATGGAACAGTCACCTGTGCTGACTCGGGTCCCCTTCAAAACATCTAAAGCCTATAACATCTAATTTCATAACACTGAGACCAGAACATCTAAAACCCAAAACATCTAAAACCCATAACATCAAATTTCATAACATCTAACAGTACAAATCACATGAAAATAACACCCCCCCCCACATTTAACAACATATAATGACACCAAACTACCAAACACACTTTTTAATATGTTTCTGCAGGGGGGCTTGATACAGTGGGATTAGGAAATTAACTTTTTTCCACTGTAGTGCGATCTTGGAGTTGGTATATTTAATTTATGGAGGGTGGGGGGGTGAGGTGGAGCCCCCCCACATGGGGGTGCAGGGGGGGGGGCTTGCTCCCCTGCAGAAATGTAGTAAAAAGTGTGTTTGGTAGTTTAGTGTCATTGTATATGGATGGGGATGTTATTTTATTGTGATTTGTAGTGTTAGATGTTATGAGATTAGATGTTATGGGTTTTAGATGTTTTGGGTTTTAGATGTTCTGGTCTCAATGTTATGAAATTAGATGTTATGGGTTTTAGATGTTTCAAAGTAGACCCGCTGAGTTATACACCAATGCTTTATACAAGCACCTATACAATTGTATTGACTCTGCCATACCTGATAGAACCAAAGCAAGATCTTCAAAGAAAAACAAACCTGCCTGGTGGACAACTGCCATTAATAGGCTATGCAAGAGGAGAAAGAAATTGCTATCTAAGAGTAGGAAGGAACACTCTCAAAAGTGGAACCTCCCTCCTCAACTTTAACAAGCAAATAAGACTCCTAGTGAAGTCCTCCAAAGCTAACTACGAATCCTGATTAGCTTCCCTAACTAAGGATAACCACAAGGTGTTCTTTACTTACATCTGTAACCTCAAAGATAAGGCCCAGATTTGTGCTGAACTCATAGTTAATGGTACTACATATATAGAACTTGTGGATATAGCAAACCTGCTGGCTGCTAGATTCAGTGAAAACTTCACTCCCCTTTCCCTGCCACATATACCCCAATGCATCCCTAACACCTGTCCCCTGCCTAGTATCTCAGAGGATCAGGTCTTAAATGCCCTCTCCAATAAAAAACACAGCCTCTATGGGATCAGACTACATCCTGGGCTGTGTTATACATGGGTTAAAACAGGAATTAACATCACCATTGAGCAGGCTTTTCAATTACAGCCTAAACATTGGCTTCATCCCAGTGGAATGGAAAACAGCTACTGTCATCCCTTTGCACAAAGGGGTGAATCCATGGACACTGGAAACTATAGACCCATTAGCCTGACCAGACTTATCTGTAATGCCATGGA
This sequence comes from Protopterus annectens, assembly GCF_019279795.1. Lineage (NCBI taxonomy): Eukaryota > Metazoa > Chordata > Ceratodontiformes > Protopteridae > Protopterus > Protopterus annectens. Next base: position 835,435,572 of record NC_056749.1, read on the forward strand.
ATGAATCATCATGGACCTTATTAACAAAGATATAGGTAATCTCCAAATGCATGACTGCACCCAGTTTGGCTTTGTCAAGGGGAAATCATGCCTGTTAAACTTAGTGGACTTCTTTGAGACAGCCACCAAAGCCCTAGATGAGAGCAAATCTGTGCATACGGCCTACCTAGACTTAGTCAAGGCCTATGACACAATCCCCCACTCAGGCTTCATTGATAACTCAACCAGCTGGGTATCAACCCATATACTGTCAGGTGGGTTGCAAACTGGCTCACTGATAGAACTTATATGATCAAAATAGGGGACTCCACCTCCTCCAGCAGACCCGTAACCAGTGGTGCTCTACAGGGATTGGTTCTGTGACCCCTACTGTTTAGAATCTACTTCTCTGAAGTTCAAGCTAAAACTAAACGACTGTGGCTGACAAAGTTTGCTGATGACTGCAAACTGGGAGCAATCATTGAAACCCCTATCAATGTCAACATCCTACAAGAAAGTCTTACACAGACTAATGACTGGTGCTAAAGTCATGGCCTTAAGCTTAATGTAAAAAAATGCATTATCATCCCCCTCAGAAGGGGTGATGTTCCGGCAAACTACCACATCAATAGCAATAACCTAAGCAGGTAGCAGTGGTGTGAGATCTGGGCACACAGGTTAACAGCAAACTTAACTTCGATTACCATATCTCCTCAGTGGTAAGAAGGTCATTTTATATTGCTTATCTCATAAGTAAGGGCATTGCATCTAGAAAAAAAGAAGTTATAACCTCCTGTACTCTTCCCTCATCAAGCCAATAGTAGAGTACAATGCTCCCTTTGATATGTTCCTTTCCAAACACCTGCAGCAATTGGAGAGACCACAAAGTTTCCTTACAAAGAAAAGTCAATGTTTTCAAGATCTGCTTTATGCAGACAGACTGAAATCATTGTTACTTTGCTCTGTGTCATGCAGACTGCTCAGAGGTGGCCTGCGCTTGCATATAGAGCAATCTCTGACCCAGCTTTAATGGAAATGCTGCACATTTGCTAGTCAAATGGCACATGGGTCACTCAGTCAAAAGATATTAACCTGGTATATGACATCAATAGAACTTGCTGGAGACACAGATTTGTCTCAAAGAGGTTGCCCCATCTTTGGAACAAGTTTCCTATTCATGTTAAACATAGCTTCTTGTTGGCCCTATTTAAACAAATTTTGGACGATTGGATGGGTAACTGGAAATTCATCCCAGGGGTTCCACCTGTGCCCCTCTTGGACATGGGCAATAGGTGCTAATTTTTTTGTCTGCTTGAACCAGACACCCTTGATAACATGGGTTGAACTTGGCTAGGCTTGTAAGAGCCCTGGGGCTGTTAGCCTAGTAATCTTATATGATCCTTAGATCCTATGATCGTTAAGAAGAACTGGAATATTTTACGTGTTTGTGATAAACCTAAGGAAGTAGTAAGCAAGATGCCAAAATTCATCTTCAGGAATAATTGTTCAGTGAAGAGACAGCTATGTTATAGAAATCAGACCAATACACATTTGCCGGTTTAACATTGCATGGGGTACACTTCCCTGTTGTAGTTGCAGAGCATGTTAATATATTCATTCTGGATTTAGTTTTACTGATAACCAATCAAAAGTAGGTACTGTACAAGACAACAGGCAGAACTTCACTACAACAAGGCTAAAAATCCAAGAGTTTTATTGCAATATTGACAAAAACATCACAGAAATAACTCCAGTAAATCCAATTCAAGGGCTGTTGGCATGGTGTAGATGCATTTGAGGTCTGAACTCATTAAAATTGCTGAATCCTAATAAATTGGAACCATGTAGGGATGTCCACATCATGTAGGCACTCCCTCAGTGCTCGTTTTTAATGGATGGCAACCGTCAATGATGACACCAGGGAGGTGTGTCAGGTTAGACTAACAGAGGTGTACATATAGGTATGTAAAGGGTGAAAATGCAAGTAAGCAGTGCACAATTCTCAAGTTGTGTTTCATTAAAATGCAACCTCTTCTTCATTTGTTGGCAAATGTGTTGTCTCTGTCTGCTTTAAGTACTTTTTATTATTGTGGTCATTGCTCCATATGATGCTTAGTGCAATCACAGCAAAAGGAGGAATGAATGGCAGGTTTCCCTGTGTTTGTCATGTAACTATTCCTTTAGCAGCACATGCATGTATAGGACTGGAATATAGATGGTCCTGGGTTCTAGTACAAGGTATGCAACCTTTCCTTCACTTTTTGTGCTCCATGTTTGCATAATATCATGGAAACAGAGGAAAGTAGTACCAATTTTGCCTGTGTTTACTTTATTTACACTGAGGTATGCAAACATGCATGGTGGTGCATGGAGGTGTGCATGGTGCACTAATGAGCAAGCTGCAGGTGTGTTTAATAGATGCTAATTACAACATAAGAGGATGAATTACATGTCAATGCACCAATCCAACATGGTGGAGTTATTCACCAAGCTATAAAGCGTACATGTATACCCCATACTTGTCTTTCCTGCACACTTCAATACTACTGGGGTAGAGACATGGAAATTCTACAGGGACACAATGCTAGGGGCTGCTGCTGCTTTGATCCATCTGTATGTGCTACAGTCTGAAGCCAGTGGTGCTGCTCCTGGTGCCAATAGGCCTAGGCTGAGAAGGAGAAGAGTTTTCAAGCCCCGGTTAACTTTTCAGATGATACATGACTTGGAAATTGTAGAGCACTACAGGGTGGATAGAGACGCACTACAAAAACTCTGTGACCTCTGCCACTCTCAATTCAGAGTCAGAGCCAAACAGGCTTCGTGCATCATGAATGGAGAAAGGCAACAGTCATCCCTCTGCACAAAGGTGGGCCATCTACAGACCCTGGAAACTACAGACCCATAAGTCTCACTACTCTTATATGTAAAGCCATGGATATAATTATCATGGAGATGATCAACAAAGATATAGTAAACTGCCAGGCACTGGACCCAACGCAGTTGGACTTTGCCAAGGGCAGATCATGCCTACTCAACCTGGTGGACATCTTTGAGAAGGTCACCAAAGCAGTGGATGAGGGCTAAATTGTTCACACTGCCTACCTTGACCTGGCTAATGCATTTGACATAATACCCCACTCTGGCATTGCTGGCAAACTCAAGAAGTTAAGTAAAAACCCGTATGTCACCCAGTGGATAGCCAACTGGCTCACAGACAACACCCAGGAAGATAGAGTTGGGGAGTCCACCTCTACAAAGAGGCCAGTCACAAGTGGAGTTCCTCAGGGATCAGTCCTTGGACCACTCCTTTTTGGCATTTACTTCTCAGAAGTCAAAGCCAATGTCAGTGGCCTCTGGCTGACTAAATTTGCAGATGATTGCAAATTAGGAGCTGTCTTTGAATCTCACACTGACACAAATGTTCTCCAGGAGGGGCTGACACAGACAAACAACTGGTGTAAGAGTCATGGACTAAAACTAAATGCCAAGAAATGCATAATAGTATCCTTTGGGAAGTCATTCATTCCTGGTAACTATCATATTAACAACACACCCCTTAGAGTTGACCCAGTAGTCAGGGACTTGGGGACACACATAGTAATCTAGCCTTTGATCATCACGTGTCTACTGTGGTGAGGAAATCATTCTATGTTGCACAACTTATAAACAAAGGTATGGCATCTACGTCCAATGAAGTCATTGTTCCACTGAATTCAGCATTCATCAGACCTATCATTGAGAACAATGCCCCCTTTGGTATGTAGCTAACCAGGCATATCCAACAACTGGAATGTCCACAGAGGTTCCTCAGTAAAAGAATACAGGGTGGAAGTAATATGTCCTGTGCAGACCACCTCAAGGCCCTATCCCTGTATTCTGTCTCCTACAGACTTTTGAGGGGAGATCTATGCCTGGCATACAGGGCATTGTCAGACTCCACTTTGATGGACCTCCTGCATATCCACAAAACAACCAATACCAGAATTACCCATTCTGAAATCTTAAACCTTATCTGTGATATAAATAGGACCTGCTGTTGAGCCAGGTATGTATCCTAGAGACTACCCTGTCTATGGAACAGGCCCCCATCCATGTAAAGCAGAATTCCTCCCTAATCCAATTCAAGTGTAACTTGGACAACAGGATGGGGAGTCAGAAATTCATCCCTGGTTTGGCACCTATGTCTCTGATGCAAACGGGTAACCTGTAAATGGTTCGTCACCCAGGCCCTTGCTTACATCCCAGGCCCATGCTTACATCCCAGGCCCATGCTTACATCCCAGGCCCATGCTTACACTTATCAATGGTATTAGTACTTGTCAGAAATTTGAGATGCATGGCTAGGCTTAAAAAGGCCTTTGTGGTCATTAGCCTAGTAAATACCTATGAACCTTTGAACCTTTTCTTATTTTTCTTATTTTTAATTTGACTTTTTGTATGATGTCCAGCGTAGCACAAACAGTGGAACAAGACAACAAATACATTTCATGTTTGGCTGTGCTTATCTGGTTTGTTCAAAGTGCAGCATTGTGGAAACAGGAAAAACAGACCACCTAGGAAGCAAACAGCCAAAAAATGAAACCAGATGCATTCAATTAATGCCCTTCGCCATTGTGAAAACCTAGGTTGGAATAAAGATGGTAATGGGTTCTAGTACAGAGCATGCAACCTTTGTTTTACTGCTGTGACATTGCAGTTTACAGCAATGAAGTGCAATATAGGCAATGGTTCCCTCAATCATTTTGTGGCAACAGGTGTAAGTGTAGGACTGCCATATGTGTGGTCCAGGGTTTGAATACAGCATATTCCATATACTATTACTTTATTTGATTCAGTAATCTAGGTATTATCACATTTATGATCAAATCTATGACTGTGGGTTTACTGTGTACTATAGTCCTGTAAATATATTCCTGCTATCTGGATCAGCATGGCCTTCACTTCTGCCAACAACACATACCCAACTGCCTATAAATGCAATAACCATGAAATTGCATTGCTTGATACTGTTACACTCTGCTTACCACTGCACAAAAGTTGCGCTGATACCAGCAGGTATATGTTAGATACTCAATACTATCAGATGTTAGCAATCTGGTTGGTGTGTGTGCACTGCTTACCTATGTGCAAGCAGATGTATCTCACATGTGTGTTTACTTTGTTAACCATCACGCAAACCTGCTGCTCTCTGCACTATGGAACTGTATATATTGTGCTTTATTATTGGTGTTTATTGTTCATTTCCTTTGTATGACATAAAACTACATGTGGAAACATTGCAAACTATGGGCCTTATCTAATTATACATCATATATTTACAATACATCCATGTGTTGCCCCACCACCACCAAGCACTACAACCCTCGGGTCTCACTGCTTTTTCCACACATATATCAACCACATTACAAAGTGTAATATATAATGTATTGTGCTCCCCTCATGGACAGGGCCATTTGGTGGTGCTCACAACCTCACTGTGCTAAACTCAAGCATCCAACTATGCTCAATAAGGGTACTTGTGCTGTTACATGGCCTGGTTTCTAAACAGCCTAGTGCTATTAGGCTAGTATCCTCATATGACAATATGAAGCTATGTGCATATGCAAGCCTCCCTAGCTGTTGTTTCCAACATGGCCTGTGATGTTATCTACTATAAGTGCACCTGAAATCTTGTATAAATCAGACTTGTGTCATGGTGCCTGCATCAAGTACTGTGTCCTGTAGCTTGTGCACTTAGATAGGTAGAGGTTCTGTTCTCACTGCAGTCAACTGTATGTGTCTAGTCAGCAGAGTAGATGTGGTATCCTACAGTTACTTCTCCAATGGCATGGATTGTCAGTATTTTGACACTTACATGAGCATACACATCAATTTCATGCAGCTCTCCCAAAGTGTTGTCTCCCACATGGCCTGCTGATGTCATCTAGTAGACGTTCACCTGCACTCCTATTTAAATCAGACTTGTGCCATGGAACTTGTGTTAAGGACTGTGTTCTGTAGTCTGTGTACTTAGATAGGTAGGGGTTATATTCTCACTGTAGTCTGCTGTGTGTGTATGTGTGTCTGTGAGCTGTTTTCTTTTAGGGCACCTATGATAATGCCAGTGACATGGTTGAATTCAAATCAGCGACCCTTTTTGGATGGTAAAAACCGAACAGTCGTCAAAGGAGAAGGTGAGATATGGGCTGTAGGTGCGAATATGTCACCAAATTTTTTCTAATGTCAATGCCGTGGGCAGCCATAGAAGATCATATGAACATGTGCACCACAGGGCCACTGACATGATAACCTCTGCAAGAAGGTGGGCAGCTACAGTATGATGTGACCTATTGGTTAGAGGAGAGGCCCTGATAGCGAACCACCACTGACCCCCAGTGAACAGTTCCTAGCCAACATAACAGATACAGAAAGCTCCCATGAGACAATAGTCCAACACGTGCTGGATATGGGACCCAGAATTTTGGACATACAAATCACATCCCAGGAGAAGCTTCCAGGTAGACCTTGTTATCTGAACAGCTGGATACTGTTGTATAGTTAAAACATTTAAATTAATACGTTAATTCTGTGCCACATGTATTTATTTGGTTGGAGTGGATTGAAGTTTGCTGCAGTTATAAGCTTAGCTTGGAGTTGTCAATTGTTTACTGTAGCTATAAAGGGGCAAACGTGTAAGCCCCTGTGTTACTGTTGATTGTGATATTGTTGCCCTTACCTCTTGCTTAACTTATTTCAGGACCATCAGGCCTCCAGGAATCCTTACCTTCTGCAGCTGATAAGCCAAATATTTTTTATGCAAATAGTGCTGATCAATTCAAACAAATATTGTAGTGTGTGATTTTGATCTCAGGCATGTTGTGTGTACTGTGGACTGTCTGTAATAGTGGCAGCGATGTTAGTTTGTTAGCATATATTGCACTATAGTAGTGCCAGTATTACTGTTTTCCTGTGTTTCTTGTTTTTTTTTTTTGTCATAGGTGATTCTGGTAGTGGAATTGTGGGCCCTGTGCCACCTGATGTCAGTGTATCAGCAGACACTGATGATGATGGTGGCCAACCTGAGGCACAGTCAGGGGGTGCAGAGGTTGAATCTGACACAGAGGTTGACATAGAGCCATCCCCTCCATTTACACTGGGCACAGCCAGTAGGCCTACGCCTACCCAGTCCACTGAGTCCACAGATATTGGACAGTTGGAAGGCGAGGACATTGATCAAGGAAGTGTGGTTACTATGGCATCAGTGCTTGCCAAATATGGCTGTTGTCAATTGTGGGCAAAGTGTCACATGGGAGGATTGATAGGAGTACTTGGAGAGTGTCTGCACTCCCTCCTCCACCTGGTGCAGGTGTCACCTCCCGTGCCACTCAACATATGTTTAGGGCTGTCATGGAGGTACAGGCACATTCCCATAGATGCTCCAGACAAATGTTCCGGGTTGTGGATGTGGCACAGTCCGATACACATGACTGCCTCTACCGTGTTGCCAATTCACTGGATCAGATGAATGACACGTTAGAATGAGGTGTGTCTGTGATGGAGCAAGAAGTCTCTGTCATGGAACGAGCAGTATCTGTGATGGAATTTCTGCTGGGAGTGAAACGGCATCTTCAAGGGCATAGGTCAGCCACATCATCTGCAGTCAGCCAACATGGCTTTGCCCAATCACGCTCCAATAGACAAACGCCCATGAAAAGTAGGTATAACTGGCCAAAAATCTGTATGCTCATTAGCATACAATTTGCATACATGACTATGCAACCCCACCCACTCCAGTGGAATTGTGGGATACCAACTTTTAAACACAAAGTCTTGCACATGTCTTCATCTGTTGCCTCCTGCTAGCTGACCTTTTTCTGCTCAGGAGTTAAAAAACAAATGTATTTGATTTATTTACATCTCACTACTATACTATAAGATTTAGAGTATATTCAAGTGATTGGTCTTATTGGTCTAAGTTCCTAAGAATCAGTTGTATCAGGAATATCCTGCAGCAAGCCCAAGTATATTTACATTACCACCCACCTTCAGATGCTGTCTACAAAAACCAGCATCACAGGTGACGCTGTACCACTGATGTACTTCTTCCTGCTTATATATATATATATATATATATATATATATATATATATATATATATGTGTGTGTGTGTGTGTGTGTGTGTGTGTGTGTGTGTGTGTGTGTGTGTGTGTGTGTGTGTTTGTGTGTGTGTGTGTTCTTTACAGTGCTTTCTTTAAATACCAAGTGTCAAGGGAACAGTGAACAGGTTGGTGTAAAGAAGCAATTACCATACAGATGAAGCACTGCCTGAATAGAGATGGGTCTACAAAGAAATACAAAGTTTTTATCCACCAAGCAACCCTACCAAATCATTTCTTAAACATGCACAAATGTAGCAAGTAGGCATAGGCCATGGTGTATGCCTTTTAAAATTATTTTTTTTTTTTGCCAAAGAGATTGAAATACAAACGTCATAGCACATTTATAATGGATTGTGGTTAAAGAATTTAGTTATACTGCTGTTTCTCCCACAATGCCTGGTTGGGTAAAAACAGTTTTGCTTAAATCTGTCATTTTTAGAGTTGGACTGGAAAGACCATAAGCCAGTTTGAAAATATCATAACCATGTTGTTACAACTAGCTGTTCATGCAAACTTGTTTTCTAGGTACTCTTTTGAAATCCAGTCCCCAGCCCCACCTCAAATCACTACCTCAGCGAAATAAACCAAGATCAGCAATCAGGAGACAAGAAAGTAATAGTCACAGTTCACATAGCTCAAAGACTTGATTGGGGGTTAGATGTAAAAAAGTAAAAATAAATAAATAAATAAAATCTCATGTCGCAATATTTTTTTTACTTGCTGCATTGCTCTTTTTAATTCAACTTATTGATTATATAACATGCTACTGTTTACATGCATTTTAATGTGATTTTCTTTCTGTGAACATTACAAAAGGACATTATACCAAGAATGAGCTACTAAAAAAAACTCAGTAATTAAATATGTCTTCTTGCCACAATGTTCTACAACAGCAGCAGCTCTTACTGGTTGGAAATGACTCCATTGTTTAAAATTATCCAGTAGATTTGCTACTTTTGCTTTAATTTTAGTGCACTGCAGTGTAAGCCTAAAGTTTGATTTTGTAAATAAAGCTTACAAAAACAGATCACTGCAGAGTACAGACCAAAACTATCCCATTTCCATGCAACTACACTTTTGCAGAAGCAACCTGTTCCATGCCCCACTCCCAACTAGTTGTAGTCATTAAAATAGTCATCTGCAGAATGATGCTGTAGTTACAAATCTAAACTATCCGCAACAGTTAAGTTTCTTTCCCCTGATGACTTCAGTCAACCTCAACCATTTTGTGACAAGTCTTCCCTCTTCCTCTTTTTCCCATACACCACAAGAGACACCTGTTCAAGACCAAAGTAATCAACTACATGTACAGCAGGCAATATATAAGCATTTTATATTGCTTGCACTACAGGTTGTTAGTCCTTTCGTTGAATTTAAAACAGTCTGATAATAGGGATGTTTTAGGCTAACAAGCTTTAATGCTGCCTTTTCCCTCTAATAGAACTTCATCTTGTTTTTTTTTTTTAACTTTTGTAACAAATGTGCAAATGTAAAGACCTGCTTAATAAGCTGCCATTAGGGGAAAAAAATGTCAGTAGCTGCTACACTTGCACCGCAAGACTCCTGTAAAAAATTGAACTTTTACTTACAAACTATTCAGAACTTGCAATCTGAATAAAATTAAAGGGATGCATAGACAGGATGGGAGCTGGAACTTGTTGCCTTTTTCCTTCTCAAATCAGATGTACAAAAGAGGCAAAAATCTGGACAGTCTGTAAAAAAATGGACAGCTGAGCTATGGCAAACACATAAACATCACAAATCACATCACTCAAATGCACCGCTATTTTTAAAAATAAAAGAAGTGTGCAGGTTGCAGCAGATGGAACATAGATGTAGAATCATTTCTGATTCCATTGTTGCAGTTTCTATACCCTGGCATTCTTTTTTACTTACCTGGAGGTCAGGGTAAATTTTCTCATCCTGCAGACTGCCGGACTCTGAAGAACTGTCATAAATTGTAATGTGCATAGCTCCACTGCTGGTAATCCTAGTTGTATTCCAATTAACAGTCTGAGTCTTCATTTTCTGACAGAGTTGTCCTCATGAAACTGATATTATCATACACGCACCTGTGTGGTGACATCAACCATAAATTTAAAATTGCAAAAAAAAAAGAAAAAAAAAAATCGAAAAAAATCAGTAATTGAGGGTGTGACTTGGTAATTCATGGCACCTCATTATTTTTCCCTCAAAACTGGTAAATACAGAGGAATTTACTATGGTTGAGAAGTATGGTGAGTGCGCTGTCCACACACAGACATGCCAGGCCATGGGGTCATGGTCCTGGGCATTCCCATGAAGGGAGTTTATCCAGCAGACAGCACTCATGTTCACGTAGCAGCACTGCATCTGATCATGGTTCTGGACATCGGTGTGCCAGTGCAACTCCTGGCAGACCCAGTTCTTGTGGTACCACCTCTACCATGCATGACCCTCACCTGTCCAACATACCAAGACATAGAGCTAGAACTCAGCTTTGTTGTGTTCATGCACACACCCACACACCAATTTCACCTGGTGGACCCCTACTGATAGATGCAGAAGAGTTATTCATTTTGTCTCATTGCCCATTTGTTGTTTTGTCCAAATATCTGCCTTCTTCTACTTCTTACTCACACACACTCATTGACCTTTTGTGTCAGCCTAGACTTCCTGCCCTCACACAACACCCTGGGCAAGTGATGATAACTGTGCCATATACCTGTGTTCTACTTTTCTGATTGAAGAATGCAAAATCTGTGTCTGATGTTCAGGGTACATAGCAAAGTTATTGCTTAGTACATCTGCATTTGTGGTGTTTAACAGGTACAGTTAACTTAAATTGGCCTAGGAAAGTTCAACAGTTGATAGCATCAAACTGTCACAACTTTATAGTGAATGCTCTTGTGAGGGTTGTGAAGTAAGAAACTTCAATGTGGATAATTACTTTCTAACATGTCTCTTACAGGATTTTGAAGTCCAAATGTATGGTGCACATCACAAGACAAGTCAAGCCATGATATTCTGATCTTAGGATTGTTAGGATTGTATGACGGCACGGCATTTTCTTTTCTCTTTCCTTACTTTTCTTAATTTAAATTTCTTTCTTTTTTGCCACTGTTTGCATGATGCACCACATAGTGTAAACACTAGAACCAGAGAACCTGGACCATCCAGGAAGCAGACAGTCAAAAATAGAAAATATACTGTGTACTACATTCCTGTCAGTGTAGTCTTGCTACCTGTACTAGTATGGCCTTCACTTTTGCCTAAAACACATACACAAAGACCTGTACAACCAATAACCCTGAAATTGCAAAGCTTGCTAACATTGCACTATACTTACTATTACACACTGCCGAGCACCATGTGTGTGCGATGGTGAGCATCACACAACATTTTCAAACAGTGTTTGCACTCCAGTAAGCATGATAACAGCAGCTGGTGGGAAACGATCAGTCTACATTGGTCTTGATCTGTGGTAGACATGGCAGGCATTCATGGAGATGGACTGAGATTCCATGCTCAAAGGCAGGGTGTCCAGGAGTTCAAAGTGCTTGTTGAACTCCTAGTAAAGGAACATGGGCCCAGGTTATTGCAGAGGGACTATCCCAGCTCAGAGTACAAGTCAGAGTATGAGGCATGGGATAGTCTTTCCCAGGCATAGACTAGTGCTACCAATATTGCTCACACTGGTCAGCAATGTAAATACCACTACAACTGACGGATACCCTTGAGCATTAAATCAGGGAATGTTGGAGTTTGGACACCCCACGTATGTGTAATTCTTAATTACAGAGACTACCTGCAAGAGTTAAAAGTTGAATATAATCAGGACTGGTATGCATCTGTGTTTGTAATACTGTTCTGCTAATTGTACTGCTTTCTTACAGGTTTTTGTAATGTCTACATGCTTCCCATAATCTTACACGAACAAAGCTGGACCAAGCCATAAATAAAAGTGGGACAAATGCTGAACAATAGGGAGACTTTTTAAATATTTTGGTCTTACAAAGTTAGACAGTTGATAGAATTAAACAGTTTTTGCATCACTATTTTTAAGATTTTTCTGAGGGATATGAAAGCTGAAACTGAAATGTGTGTCATTAACTTCTAACTTCTCTCTTTAATGATTTGCCAGTACATAAGTATGAGGCCAAACTGAGGACATACTGTGACCATCAGTACTTTTGAGAGGTATGAATGTGTGAATCTTTGATGCCTGAGGCCTATTACTTGACAGATGATGCATGTATTTACATAAGTCACTACTGTCACATGTTGAAGTCATTGCTGTAAAAATCAACCATCTTTTACTTACTTACAGTACCAAGTAACAGTACGTAGACATGTGCCATTAATTTGTATTATTACACATTTTTTTTTTTATTTTCTGGGTTCAACTCTTACCTTGTCATCCAGCAGTAGGTACAGTTTTAGTTCAGGGCTGAGTCTGCCTGATGCTAGGTGTACACAGCCATTACATGGGAGATAACGGTTGTGACCTTTGCCTGGCATCAGTGTTACTGTATGTAAGTGTATAAGAGGAAGGTTTCAGCCCCTAAGGTGGTGGGTGAGTGTGCTATGCATTACTTCTTAGCCAGTGTGAGGGCATATTGAGCATACCTATGTCTACCTACACCCACAGCAGCTGCTAGATTCCCCTCTGACTCCTCACCTGCATGTGGCTGTGGTAACCTTACCAGTAGTGATAGGATGTCTGCCCCTTCCCCTTGCTGATTTGGCTGAAGCTGTTTTCTCAGTATGATGTTGTGAAGCATTGCACAGATGGTGAATATTTCAGTAGATGTACATGGATTGTACTGCAGGGCTCCCCCAGATGTATCTAGGCACCAGAACTGTTACTTCAGTAGCCCAAACACACGATCTATGATAATCCTGGTTTGAACATATGCCTCATTATAGCATTCTTCAGATGGTGTGTGTGCATTTCTGATGGGCATCATCAGCCACAGTTCCAAGGCATAACCTGCATCCCCCAGTAAATGACGCTGTGGGATATCCCCCCTAGTAAACATCTGATGCAGCTGGGATGCATGCCAGATATGTGAACTGTGGTAAATGCCTGGGTTGCCAGCACACATATTCAAGATGGCACCCAGTACTTCAGGGTAGAGTGCTACAGGGTAGAACTCCTGCATATTTGTGGTCCTTTCCTCATGTGTACAGGAAAAATATATGTAGTCACTGTCATGCTGGAGAATAACATTCAGGAATTGATGGAGGATCCTGCATGCTGATGCCTGTGACACTCCCAGCATGTGCTCTGTTGTGCTCTGCAAGATTCCTGTAGCTAAAATTCTAAGTACTACACATACCTTTGTCT
>NC_056749.1:835454017-835481517 GCF_019279795.1 Protopterus annectens
TATATATATATATAGAGAGAGAGAGAGAGAGAGATATGTACACACAAAAGTCTATGTCAACTGCTTGAATTATAAAAAGATTGAGCACTTAGACATCAAACACAAATGTTCATAGTTTCATAGGATGATACTAGGTTATTGGGCCCAGAGATCCTTATAAGCCTAGCCAAGAATTTCACCCATGTTCTCACAAAGTCAGCACCTGTTTCCCCTTTCCAGCAGGACACTGGTGGGAACCCAGGGGTCTATTGTCTGTTTCCCATCCGGTCCTCCAGGTTCTTCTTAAAGAGGGCTAGAGAGGTAATTTGCTTGACATGGAGAGGGAGTCTGTTCCACAGATGGGGGAGTCTCTGGGACACAAATCTATCCTGCCAACAAGTTCTATTGATATCACAGACCAGGTTAAGGTCTTGCGTGTGGGTTGCTCAAGTGGAGTTTGTCTTATGGATATGCAGCAACTCCATCAAGGCTGGGTCTGAGATGGTCTTGTATGCCAGACACACGTCACCTCTGAGGAGTCTGCATGAGACTGAAAAGAGGAACAGGGCTTTTAGCCTATTTGTATAGGATAGGTGTTTGAGACCCTAGATTTTCCTTGTCAGAAACATCTGTGGTCTCTGCAACTGCTGCATGTGCTTGGCAAGGTACATGCCGAAGGGGGAATTGTACTCGATAATGGGTCTAATAAGGGAGGAGTACAGGGATGTTATGACCTCCTTGTTCCTGGATGAAATAACCTTACTTATGAGGTGGGCCATGTAAGAAGCCTTCTGTACAGCGGAGGCAACATGGTGGTCAAAAGTCAGGTTGCTATCAACCTGGGTGCCCAAGTCTCTCACGACTGATTGAATGCTTAGTACATTGATATTAATGTGATAATTAGTGGGGATGCCATTTTCTCCAAAGGGGATAATGATGCATTTTTTGGCATTCAGTTTGAGGCCATGCTTCTGGCTCCAGTCATTAGTTTGGGTAAGGTCCACTTAGGGGATGATCACATCACTAGGGGAATTTAAGACAGCACCCAGCTTGCAGTCATCTGCAAACTTGGTCAGCCACAGACCACTGGTTTTGGCTTGCACCTCAGAAAAGTATGTCCCAAACAGTAAAGGCTTCAAGACCGATCCTTGGGGTACACCACTCAAATCACAAAGTTTAAAAAAAAAAAAGATGCAGCTGTGCCCTTCCCTTGCTACTTATATATAACAACACCAAGATCACAATACAGTGTAGAAAGGGTAAATTATCAGTTCTCACTGTACCTCAGTCTGTCACTTCCAACTACTGGTAATTTTCAAAAAGTGAATTTATTTATTTTATTATTTGCTTGCCAGGAAACTCTAACTTGGAATGAGACAATTTTCAGCAGAGGCCTAGGGAGAAACACTCCAGATGCACGTCTTTGTAATGTGGGAGGAAACTGGAGCACCCAGATTACAGCCACACAAACACAGGGAGGACATGCAGACTCCACACAGAAGGTACCCCAGGAGAGAATCAAACCAGAGAACTTCTTGCTGTGAGGCAACAATGCAAACCTCTGCACCACTGCAGCACTGCGCCACTGCACCACTGCGCCATTTTAGAACTATTGATCCAGTACTTCAAGTGCTTGAACTTTTCACAGTTTGAACACCTGAAGAGTGTATGCGTGTGTATGTATATATATATATATATATATATATATATATATATATATATATATATATATATATATACACACATAACATTACACAATGTCTGTGGCAAATTGTTGACAGAACATCCAAGGCTGTAAATCTTACCATGGCCCTGTTTCAAGCTCAGTACTTCAGGTAATCCATGTAGATATACTCTACAAATAAGCACTGACTGAGCTGTCAGACTCCATGACTCCAAGAATGTCAGGTAAGATAATATGTACCCCTTCCTGAACCTCTGAATGCAGATCTAACTTCCAAGTATACTGTTTGCAGGCAACCTCCTTATTTACACCAATAAAAAGCAATCTGTGTTTCTTCAGCTTTGCTAACAAAGTGATTTTCTGACTGCAGATATGTGTAAGTTTCCCACATTCAAGTCATTTGACTGGTATTTAAATTCATTTTGCACAGTTTCCAAACTCAACAAGTTACAAGTGGCCCCTCCTACCAGCATACAAACTATCAATTTTGGACACAATACTATGGGTTGTAACACCTCAGCAAAACAATGAATTGCAAATTTGCTAATTGAGGCATGTAGATTATGGATAATTGGCAGTGTTGGAGGGATCGTGCCCACGGGAAAAAAATTGGTATTTCAATCTGTCTGTATAACCAGTGTAAAGGGCATGATAGTTACTGTTCTGATTTGAAATGCCTACCTAAAAAATAGTACATTAAGGTCCAGAAGGCATAATTTATTGCTAAGCACTCACTTTCTGTGGCAGAATATCTCCTTTTTGATTTGCATAACTTCCTACTGATACAGCATATACTGTGCTTCTCATTTGGTATGTCTTAGGACAACACTACTCTCAAATGTATGAGTAATTCAGCCATATAGGGTAAATTCCTTAGTAAAATCAGGAGTAACTAATACTGGTTCATAATATAGGATATATGGCTCATTGCATGATCTATCTTCCTCAAAAGACCATTGCACATTAACACCAATTGCTCCTTCCCTGAGATCTGTCAAACAGCAAGCAGCAGTTGCAAAATCAATTACAAATAATTTTTCAGTTGTCATTTTTGCGGAGGACCTAGGCTCTTTTTATCTGTACTCTTATCACCTTTCTCCCTTAAAGTTGTCCCCATATTTGGCTTCTTCCATGTCAAGTTTACATTTCTTAGCATTCATAATCATGTCTGGCTATCTTAAGATTTTAAAAGAAACACTTTATGTCAGTATAACTTCCAGTTTAATGGAGACAGCAGCATTTCTTGGCTAAGGATTCATGATTTCGACCACTGGCCTTGTAGAGCTAATGGTAACACTGTCTAGTAGAACAGAGCATCGATGTTTACTAAGGATGTTTCTATTTTAGAAGAGAGATAAATGGTATCTGCTAATACCCCAGTGTTGCATACTGTTTGGTAAGTATATGCCCTTTCTTAGCTTTGCTGCAATTCATAATTTGTAGACCCAGGACAGCTATCAAACTTTGATTTGCCATTCAGTTTTCTAAAAGCATTGCAGAATATGACTCTTCCATCAAGTTTTCGTGCTGTCACTAATGAGTTGCTCCATTTACTTTGTTACGCTTCAGTCACTACTGGCTTGAGAATATTTTCGACTTCTTTTCTTAACTGGTTTTGTGACTCGTGCTCTGTATAGTGTCTGTTTGACCTACATTCCATATTGTCTCTGAGTTATGTTCCTTTAGTTTAGTCCTGAAAAAAAATACTTTTCTTAAGATTAAGTCTCTTAATTTTTAACTTTTGTATTCTTTGAAAGGATTTTTCTGACTGAACACTAAAAGGAGACTCTCTGGACTGTTTTCTATGAATGTTAGCTTACAAGCTTATGGCTGA
Source organism: Protopterus annectens (assembly GCF_019279795.1). Classification (NCBI taxonomy): domain Eukaryota; kingdom Metazoa; phylum Chordata; order Ceratodontiformes; family Protopteridae; genus Protopterus; species Protopterus annectens. The sequence goes on from NC_056749.1 coordinate 835,457,515, forward strand.
TCCCTCTACTTTGTTCCTTGTATTCAGTACATTTATATGATAGAGTTGCTCTATCCTTCTCTTTCTTGGCTGTCTAGCCTTGTAATCCCCTGCATTTATTTTTTTCAGTCACATCAACTGGCCCAGCTGCTTAGCCAAAAGCATGTTCTGCGAGGAGAGAAAATACTAATACTTCTACCTGATCCCTTGTGATTACTGGTGCAACATATGGGGTTTGAATCCCACCAGTGCCAAGCAAAATGTGATGAAAAGGGTTGATGCCATAAAAATGTGATTAAAGGTCTGGGCTGGCACCAGAGAGGTGGTTTACCAGGTAATATGGCTAGTGATTAGTGGCCAGTTAAGCATGCCAGTGCTCATCTGTTTAAAATCCATTATTTTTAATAATGATATATTGATTTCTAAACAAGTTGTTAAGTTCTGAATCACACTGATGTCCCAAATGAACATGTCGACAGAAGGTGTTTTTTTTCCTGGTTTATGGAGTGTTAGTCAATGGCTACTTTACTCACAAATTACTAGTTTTCCGTAACATTATATGGGATCATTTAAATCAAATGAAACACGTTAATATCAACAGACAAATGGTTAACATTACATGATTATCAGTCAAAATCATTGACTGGTACAAACATTGTAAATCATGTAATGAGTACCAGCAGGCGGTACAGAGATGTTCATCTTATGTTGTTTTCATTGCTGCTGTCATATGTAAGTGAACATAGGCAATTCTTCTTGTCTTCACAGAAATGTCTCCCTTCTTCACGCTGGTGTAATCATGGAACTGATATATATATATATATCTATGGGTCTACTAGTTTTGATCAAAAGTGCATTCTTTTAAAGACTAGTAGACCTTCACTAGCGCGAAAGTGCACTTAAACAAAAGTGCACTTTCACGATTATCGGTTCAACGAACCAATAAGAAACACTGTGGCACCAAAGCACACTACAGTGGGGAAAAGGGACTTTACCTATTTCCCCACTGTAGTGCGATCTCGGAGTTAGTATATTTAAGTAGCGGGAGTGTGGGGGGGGCACAGCCCCCCAAATGGGGGGTGCAAGGGCCTCCCCCCACAAAACACTGTTGCTTTGTATTTTTTGTTGTTTCTTATTGGTTTGTTGAACCGATAATCACAAAAGTGCACTTTCGTTTAAGTGCACTTTTGCTCTAGTGGAGTTGTACTATTCGTTTTCGAAAGAATGCACTTTTAGTAGACTATATATATATATATATATATATATATATATATATATATATATATATATGTGTGTGTGTGTATACACACACACACACACACACACACACACACACACACACACACACACACACACACACATATATATATATATATATATATATATATATATATATATATTTTTTTTTTGGTTTGTGTGGGAGGCTTGCCCTCCACAATAGTGGATACAAGGGAACAAGGACCCTTGCAAAAATGCCGACTGGACCCAGAAAGTGAGAATTGGGGAGTCTGCCTCTACAAAGAGGCCAGTCACAAGTGGAGTCCCTCAAGGATCAGTCCTTGGATCGCTCCTTTTTGGCATTTATTTCTCAGAAGTCAAGGTTAATGTCAGTGGTCTCTGGCTGACTAAATTTGTAGATGATTGCAAATTAGGAGCTGTCATTGAATCTCACACTGACACAAATGCTCTCCAGCAGAGCTGACACAGACAAACAACTGGTGTCAGAGGCATGGATTTAAACCTAATGCCAAGAAATGCATAATAGTATCCTTTGGGAAATCATCCACCCCCTGGTAACTATCATATTAACAAAACACCCATTAGTGTTGACCAAGTAGTCAGGGACTTAGGGACACACATAGATAGTAATCTAGTCTTTGATCATCATGTGTCTACACTGGTGAGGAAATCATTCTCTGTTGCACAACTTATAAAGAAAGGTATGGCATCTAAGTCTATGGAAGTCATTGTTCCACTGTATTTTGCATTCATCAGACCTATCATGAGTACAATGCCCCATTTGGTATGTACCTAACAAGGCATATCCAACAACTGGAATATACACAGATGTTCCTCACTAAAAGAATACAGAGCATAAGTAAAATGTCCTATGCAGACCACCTTAAGGCTGAATCCCTGTATTCTGTCTCCTACAGGCTTTTGGGTGGAAATCAATGCCTAGGATACAGGTCATTGTCATATCTCACTCTTATGAAACTCATGCATATCCACAAAACAAACAGCACCAGCATTACCCATTCTAAAGGCTTAAACCTCACCTGTGATATAAATAGGACCTGCTATAGAGATAGCCATGTGTCCCAGAGACTACTCCCTCTATTGAGCAGGCTCCCCATCCATGTGAAGCAGAGTTCCTCCTTAACCCAATTCAATTGCAGCTTGGACAAATGGTTGGTAAAGTGGAAATTCATCCCTCGTTTGGCACCTATGTCTCTAATGGACGCAGGTAACCTGTAAATGGTTCATCTCCCAGGCCCATGCTTACACTTATCAAGGGTATCAGAACTTGTCAGAGATTTGGGATGCATGCTAGGCTTAAAAAGACCCTTGTGGTCATTTCATTAGCCTAGAAAACACCTATGAACCTATAAAATGGGTGAACGTAAGGTTTTTCCAGGTTTGGTGAAATGAACGTGTGTAATTCAATAGCCTGAAAATGACTGCTTTGGGGCAAAAGCCAATCAGTTCACTGACTCCAGTATGAATGTGAAAGCTTTAGTGCCCACCCAATGATCAAGATGTTTTTAAATAAGTATCTAGATTAAGATAGTTGGCTAAACAGAGAAAGTCTATTCCGCAAACAAACCGTAAGAGTATTATAGAGCATTAGAAATTGTGACAGTTCTGCACTTATCCATTTTTAAAAGAACAGTTAACTCCCGCACTAGTTTGAATTGACTCTATAAGCTCAACATTTAATAATAAGAGGAGCTCCTCATTCTTTAAAGCTCAATAGGCTAGTCACATTTTACCTCACAAAGAAACTATAGTTAATAGAATAATACCTAAATATTCTAATCTGGAGTGATATGCAAGGTTACTCACATCAAAAATTCTCTTGGTAAACTTCCTCTGAATTCCCTTTAAAATGAATAAATCTCCATTGTTTTACGTACAAAGCAAAATATTATATTCAATGCTAGGGCGAACATATGAAATAAATAAATAATTTTTGAATAGTTCCATGTTATTAAAACCAAGTTCTTAAAAATTAATCATATAACTTTAAATGATTTAGTTTTGAGAATTTGGGCATGAGATCTAAATTTCAGATTATTACAAAGTCAGATTTTCAAATCCTTATATTGATATAAATTTAATAAATATATGGATCCTAGTTTCACACTGACCACCATATTAAATTTGCCAAATTAGTAAAAATCAAAAAAAGTGCTCCTGGACAAAACACCACCATGAGCTCCACACAAATGCACTGGTTAAAATGTCTTTATTCACCAATAAAATTATGTTTACGCTCATCCTTTTAAATCACTCTGGGACTTCTTCAGAACAGAGTGCAAAGTAAAATATCCCTACTTATATAGTACAACCAGTTATGCTCATTAAATAATTTAAAGACAAAGCATAAAAACTGTTCCAAAAATAGTTCCAAAAACCATGAACACATATTAGGAAAAACCTATAGGTGTAATCTAAAACCTTAAAACCTAAACGTAATATTTAAGAAAAAAATTGTCCTAAAAATAATTCTTTTAGATGACATTGATAATAAAAAGTGTTTATAAGGAATAGAACCCTTAGTCAAAGATCCAGAGCCCTTTGCTTCAGCACAGGAAGCAGTGAAACATAATCATCGAGCCCTGGTGCAACCCCGGCATTTAATCTAATAATCCAATAAAGTTTTTTTAATTCAATTTGTAATTCCCACCAACCCCCTCTTATACTCTATGGCACAACTTCTAATATTGCAAATTTATATTTAGTGTTACCTTGACAAGTTAAAATGTGTTTGTATAGGGCATTATTTACATTGCCCTTGGCTATAGCGTATAGGTGTTCATATATTGTAGATCTCAGTTTCCTCTCAGTTTTGACAACATAACAATTTTGACGTGTTAGGCAAATACTGATATATATCACACCCTTATAGTTATAGTTACCTTTGTGTAAGCTAAAACCATGCCTAAAACCTTTTAGGTGTATAGAGTCACTGTCCAAAATATATGGACATTGGTTACATCGACCACACTTAATTGTGCCCTTGAGTGTCAGGGGGAAGTTTAATGTTGTATGTTCCATAAGATATTTTATATTCATTCCTGTTTTATAAACAAACATTGGGAGTTGTCTGAAAATATTATACATTTCTGAATTCCCTCAGAATATGTTCCAATTCTACTTTAATATAGCCCTGAGAGTCTTTTCTCCTCCTCCAAATGGTATAACCATACTTGTGTTGAACCTTGGGTTGTCTCTGTGGTCACAGGATGTTAAAATCCCCTCTCTACTACTGAACAGGGGTTCACCATCTCATTGACAATTGTGGTAAGAATTTTGTTGGGATAACCCCTGACTTTAAACATGTTAGTTACCAATTCTACCTCACACAAAAATTCCTCCCTCTCAGAACACATTCTGGCTGCTCTCATAAGCAGCCCTTTAAAAATATTTTTCTTGTTGTATAGGGGATGACAGCTTTGAAAGTCAAGATAACTGTTCGAAAAAGCTTCTTTCCTAAAAACCTTTGATGAAAACTTGTTGTTCTCTTCTCTCTATCTTTGAAGAGGGTCACATCCAAATAATTGATGGAATCTTTTTGAGCAATGGGATATAAATTTGAAATACATACATATCTGGTTTACATATTCCAAAAACCCATCAACATTCACCTGATCATCCTTCCAAAGGATCAGATCTGAGGAAGGCTTATTTGCTGAAAGCATTTATCGGAAGACTGAGGACTGATGTTATATTCTTTTTATTAAAGATTTGATTTTACTATTAAGTTTTACTGCCGTGGTGGACATCAGGAGTTTTTAATGATGTTTATATATAAATTTTCAATTATTACAAGCCTAAATGCATTAGTATCTAAAAAGTGTTGTTTGATAGTATGATGTCAGTGTCAATGTTTAAATTCAGAGTTTCCACATTTAATTGGCTGATATTTTGACATTTAGATTAATATTGTGTCAACTATTTGTCAGTTGATGTTAGTAATGTTAGATTATTTTATGTACACCTACGTATATAAATATGCATTTATACATACACACATATATTTAAATATACATATATTTGTAACAAACACACATACACATACACATATCCATCTCTCTATGTGTATGTATATATATATATATATATATATATATATATATATATATATATATATATCTCTATATATATATATATATATATATATATATATATATATATATATATATATATATATATATGGGTCTACCTGACATGGTCGACAGTTCATATGGTCGACAGTTTATTTGGTCGACAGTTCATTTGATCGACAAGCATTTGGGGGGCTCTGCCCCCCCCCCAATATATATATATATATATGATTATGTAGACCTAGCACAGCAGCTGCCATAATACTGCATTTCTAATTGTACTATAAAAGACTTTATCTGTACAGTTGTTATTGTTGCTGTAATATATCTTGTATAATGTACTGGCAGGAAATAATACTGAGCAGTGATCTTTCAGTCTAAGTCATCCCTGCCTCATTAAGCCTTGTTCACAACACTGAAATAATGGCTGATTTTGCTACTTGCTGAGGCTGTCATTTCTTCGGTAAGGTTTGGGTAATATTTTTAATTTCTGTAGTCAAAAGTACAGGGTTTAATCCCCCCATGTGCTTATTGTGTGAATCTGAGCAAGTCACCTAAACAAACAGTAGTCTATGGTCAAGCCTGAAATGGGCCACTTGCCCAGTAGGCTTAGCAGGTTAACAAATGATTATAAAAAGTAAGAAACTTTTTCCCTTTTAATTACTTTGCCATTTAGCCTTGTAAAGTAATATAAATGAAATACTTACCACATCCAGAATTTGATATTGATGTTTTGTCACACACTTTACTGCAGAGGTGCAAGACTGTAGTTCTATCCTTTACTTATATCACAAATCTCTCCTTTCCTTTCCCTGCATGCACTGCAATCCTCCATTCTTTTCTGAGGTATTATTTTGCTGGCCTACTTGCTGTTCTTTCCTCTTCCTCCTCAGAAGTCTCAGTTGTAAATATTTCTGCATTTTTATATTAAAGTTCATGGCTTGGAACACAACTATTCAGCCCGCCCCCACCCCCTGCACAAAAGACCACAGTGAAGAACTTCTCAAAAGCCAACTTCACACTTCTTAAGACTGAAGTGGTATCCTTCAAGGCCCCTGGGCCAGTGGAAACCACAACCCACACTGCTGAATCCTTTGCAAATGCCTTCTATGGGCACCTTCAAGAATGCATGTATCATGCAATCCCAAATAAAACCAAGACCCATTCCCCCAAAGGCAGGCGCCCAGTCTGGTGGACCCCAGCCATAAACAAACTCTACAACAGGAGGAGGAAGCTACTACATGACAGAGCAAAATCCCTAAAAGGGAAGGCATCTCTGATCAGTACTAGCAAAAGCTACGATCACTCATAAAATCATCCAAGGCCAACTTTGAGAGAAAAATCGCAAAAGACACAAAAGACAATCACAACGCCTTCTTTAGCTATGTTAGAAACCTGGGTGGAAACTCCCAGATATGCTCAGAGTTAGTCCAAAATGACACAAAATACACTGAACCCACTGACATTGCCAACATTCTGGCAGACAGGTTCAGTGCAAATTTCTCCTCCTCCCCAAAGGAGAAATAACTATCCCAGCAGAGTGTAGCCTCCCTAACATCGCAGATGCCCAGGTGACAGCCGCCCTCTCTAAAGCTAAAAACACAGCATCAATGGGACCAGACAGTGTCCTGGGCTGTGTGCTACATGAACTCCAAGAGGAACTAAACCCACACATAAGGCTGCTGTTTAATCTTAGCCTTACTACAGGATACGTACCCAAAGAGTGGCGTACGGCGACAGTGGTACCTCTTCACAAAGGCGGTGCTTCTACGGACCCTAGAAATTACCGCCCCATAAGCTTGACGAGCCTGGTCTGCAAAGCTATGGAGAGGATCATTATGGAACTCATAAACAAAGACATTGAGGACCTACAGACATTGGATCCTACCCAATTTGGCTTTGTCAAAGGCAGATCCTGCCTTTTGAACTTGATCAACTTTTTTGAAACAGTCACTAAGGCCATTGATGAGGGTAAGGCAGTTCACACAGCTTACCTTGACCTTGCAAAAGCCTATGACACAATACCCCACTCAGGCATCATAGACAAACTCACCAGCTTAAATGTAAACCCATATGTCACACGATGGGTTGCAAACTGGCTCAAGGACAGAACCCACAGGGTCAGAGTTGCTGGAGCTATGTCAGACTCTAAGCCAGTCACGAGCGGTGTCCCACAGGGCTCAGTCCTGGGACCCCTCTTGTTCGGCATTTATTTTTCCGAGGTACAGGCAAACATAGGAGGATTGTGGCTGACAAAGTTCGCAGATGACTGCAAACTGGGCGCCATAATTGATACTCCAGCGGACACAAACATCCTTCAGAGAGGCCTCATAGAAATGGATAATTGGTGCCAGAGCCATGGCCTAAAGCCGAACGCCAAAAAATGTATAGTCATACCCTTTGGGAAAAACAAGGTACCCACAAATTACCACATAGGTGGTAATCCATTAAACTGGAAGAGGTAATCAGGGATCTTGGGACCCAGGTTGACAGTAACCTCTCATTTGACACTCACATTGCCAAAGTGGTTAGAAAGACCTTCTATATTGCCCACCTTATCATGAAGGGTTTCACATCTAGATCAAAAGAGGTCATTGTGCCCCTGTACTCTTCTCTTATCAGGCCAATGATTGAGTACAATGCCCCATATGGGATGAATCTTACCCAACACCTGCAGCAGTTGGAAAGACCCCAAAAGTTCCTCACCAAGAGGATAAAGGGTCTTAAACATATGTCATATGCTGCCCAACTGAAAAAACTCCAGCTCTATTCAGTCGCATACCACCTACTCAGAGGTGATCTGTGTCTGACGTACAAGGCCATGTCCAATCCGGAATTAATGGACATGCTCCACCTCAGTAAATCCAAATCCACCAGAGCCACGAGAGCAAGAGACTTAAACCTCAACACAGAAATAAAAAGGACGTGCTGGAGGGACAGATTCATAACCCAGAGGCTCCCCACACTCTGGAACAGAATCCCAATCCATGTTAGGCAGAGCCCCTCACTAACTCTATTCAAGAGAAATCTTGACGAGTGGATGGGAGATCGTAGGTTTACTCCGGGGGTCATCTCTGTGTCACTACTAGACAGAGGCACAGTTAACTAACCCCTAAAAGGGCATAGTATTCTCATCCTAAGGGGTGGTGAAAGCCACACACACTCTGGCTAGGCTTATAAATGCCCTAGGGCAGACAGCCTAGTATGAACCTATGAACCTACAAACCTATATCTTCCTTTGTCTCTAATCACGTCATGTATTCTGCTTTTGAACTGTAGGAATAGCTATGGCATGTCTAAGTACAATAGCTCTGGTTGTTTCCTTGAGGGTGATTGCCTGTTACTTTTACATTTTTGTTTGTACAGTTGTCAGTGTTGCTGTGCTACTTAGTGGGAGTGTAACAGAAGTAGATGATTTTTGTTTCCAAATCCTTTTCCTGTAATAGAAATTGGATGGTCCTGCAGGTAACCATTTCTAATCATCTCTTCCAATTGAAGGGGTTGGGGAGCTTTGCACAGCTATCTTCAGTCCATCAGAAATGTTTTCAAAAATCTGTTATGATCTTGCACTAATACACGCACACACACACACACACACACACACACACACACACACACACACACACACACACACACACACAGCAGTGTTCTATCAGTATCCGTGTTTTTATTGTTCTTATTTTTGCTCTAGTTGGTAATGTATATCAGATTCCCTTCACTGTCTTAGGATAACATTTTAAAATCATTTCTATACTATTCAAAAATACAATGGTGGCAGTAAAATCATGAGAAAGCACTTTTCATTTACTACAATAGTAGGGTTTATAGGTTTATATAATAACATTGAAGTAGTGAAACGTTGAATGTTATAATATCGAACCCAAAACAGCGAACACTGAAAATAGCAAAGCTGCAAAACACTGAATTCTTTCCTAGGGAAATAATTTGGTGGGTTGTTTCTGCTGCTTCGCTATTTTCTCCACTGTGGTGCGAAGGTTACGGACCGGGTTAAGGTAAGTGTGTGAATGGACCGGGTTAAGGTGAGTGTGGGAATGGGATAGTTAGGGACTTTAGGGTTAGAGAGCGGGTAAGGTGAGTGTGTGATAGTTACGGACCTTAGGGTTAAGGAGCAGGTAAGGTGAGTGTGCGATAGTTACGGACCTTAGGGTTAGGGTTTGGGTTAAGTTAAGTGGATAGATAGTAGCGTATGTACGGTTTAGTGTAGGGTTAGAAGTAGGATTTTAAGTGTATATGTGTGGATTACTTTATTTGGTGTGCTTGTGTTATGTATGTGTTTCTCGGAACAGCAAATTTTTTCCCTGGGAAAAAATTCGCTATTCTGAGCTTTTGATTATATCACATTTCAACATTCCAAGTTCGAGCTTATGGTGTTCGATATTTTGAGATTTTGATTATGTGATATACACCCACAATTGTAAACTTCATCAGAGAAAAGTTATCACAATACAATTCAGTTAGTTAAAAAATTGGTGCCCTTTTTTTACTACAGGAAATGACGTCATGGCCCTAGTATTCTACTATCCTACCCCTTATGAAAACATAAACAGTAAAACACCATAAATACATAAATAGATGTTTGATTATTCATTGATACATATAATATAAAACATGCAAAATATGCAGCTATTTTAGATGAAATTATAAAAATATAAATACTTATATTTATGTATCCATAAGCAAAAAAAAAAAAAAAAAAGCAACCGTTAGAATCAACAGCAAACTCTTGAGAAGGGCAGTAGTGAGACAGACGTTCATACGGAAGTGAGTTTGGTTTTGGTTATTTTAACTTCTTCTACGGTGTCCAAGGACTACAGTTTTGATGGATTGGGGCTACCGGCTGATATTAATCAACCAGTCAATGCTTACCAAGCATCTCCCAGCTGGATAATAGTTCTATACCGAATGGTCAGCATTTGGCTACAACACCGGACCCTGTTGATAATATTAGCACAAGTACTGTCAACCCTAATATGAATAATGGTGGTTCAATAAGAAGTAATAATGTCATTAATGGCAATAATAACAATAATAGAAACATATATGATCAGTATGGTGGATGTAATGACATTTCTAATTGGAAACCACCAGTTTTGTCTCAGTGGTTAATGGATGGACAAGTATGTACTGTTACTGGTGCTAATAGTTGTAGTGAGGGGGCACCGATTAAGACTTGGTTGGAGCAACTGGATTTTAAATTGTATAGATTAAAAAAGTTGCATCTGGAGAATATGTATCTAAAGGAATGCATAAAAAGAAAAGTTGTTCCAAAAGGTTTACTTACATGGCGTTACCCCTCAGGTCTTATAGAAAACTCTCCCTTGCATTGTGAATTACTGACTATGTATGACAGGCATGGCTTTGAAATGTTAGAGTTATTAATTAGATACAATGCTAAGGAAATTGATACACTATTAGTAGAATGTGACTCTTTAGAAAAACAACTGCAGGTGGATGCTAATAATAGTAGATACAAATATGAACATCAGAGAATATACATAAACAATGAACACATTCTAGCTGATTTGAAACATAAGAAACATAATAAATTGTTAAGGAACCAGCAACAGTATAATAAGGGCCAGGCTTATCCAAAACCACCAATGGTTAAGCCACAAGTGGGGCATTCTAATAATGCTGTTAATAGCAGTGAAACTGGGCAGTTACACCAGCAGCATGGAGTAATTAATGATAACCAACAGGCTGGTCATCAGAATCATTTCAATGAATATGATGAGCAATTCCCACCTTTCAGAAGATCTGAGACAATACGAAATTGAAATACTCAGAATGCTAATAGTAAGCATGATTGGTCTGATAACCAAGGTTTTTACACACCCTTGAGATGGAACTAAAGGAGAGGAGGGTTTCAGTATTGTGGCAGGGGGGAGGAAATACAATTAGATGCTTCTTGTGATAATATACTGGTTGATGAAGACACACCTAATATTGACATTCATTCTAATGATGGTTATGTTAAACCAGTAATTGTGTGCAATACTTACGTGATTTTAAAGTTTATAACTTTTCTAGTACTGTGATTGATGAATCTATGGTAAATTTATTGAGTAAAGGTTTTACATTTGTACCATCCAAGCAACCAAATCTTGCACAGATTTTGATTGATTTAAAATTATTTTTGAGAAAATTACATTTCACGTTATTATTTGGTAACAATCAGGAAGCACATTCAGATCATCATGATATGTGTCCGTAGTACATTTAACCCCCCACTGCATCCAATTCTGGTAACATTTGAAAGAATATGTGAGTTAGACATTAAGCATACGGTTAATAACAGGAGGCATGTGAATGACAATTTATCTAAAGAAGAAAGATTGAATTTGTCGTTTCTCATGCATCAGGCTTTAAGAATAATGAATCCTGATAAGGGAGGGGGTATGGTTATAATGGACATATTTGATTATGAAGAAAGAATATTAAGCATATTAAACACTGAAACATATCATGAGGTTAGTAAAAATAAGTTGAATATAGCTTATAGGAGGGTGCATATGACCGTTAATGATATGTTTCTTGAAAATAGGATAGATATTGGCACTTACAATTATTTAAATATTATTTCTCCTGTAATACGAACTATATTTGGAGCACCGAAAGTGCATAAGAATGTAATTTGTCCACCACTGTCGCCGATAGTGGCTGGTCATAATTCTATTACTTATGCACGTGCAAAGTATTTGGACAATTGTCTACAGAGTTTATTAACAAAATGCCCTCAAATTTGTAAACACTCATGGCATTTCCTTGAAATAATTAAACATACACAATCCCCTGGATTCACAAAAGCTTGCACGGAGTGCAAGATTGGTGCAGGAGCCCACGCAAGCAATATGTCTGCTGTGCGATCCAGGAACAGCCTGCAGAGGCATGCATGAACGCTCCTGCACTAATCTTGCACGGACTAAGCCTTGTATGCAAATCACCCCATTTGCAGGTGAATTACATGCAAATGAGGTGATTTTGCAATCCAGGAAGCTTGCAAATGTCTGTGCAAGACCAGTGCTATCTGCAGAAATGTACTTGATTAGTAACCGAGTACATTTCTGCAAAATCCAAAACGGAGCTATGACAGCCTCAAAGAGAGGCTGCATATCATTGAGGAAGCATGCCAATGGCCAAGTATAAGGTCATTGGCACTGCAAACAATACAAAAAATGAAAAAATCAACTTTTATTTTATTTTTTTCACCAATCTTGGCTGTTTAAGCTTAGGGCAGCGGCGAGCAAATGGGATCGGGGGAAAATAAGAAAATAAACCTAAAATAAGCATTCTAACTAAAATCAGTATTCTGCCATGCAAGTCAATGGCAGGCAGAAGATAACTTGGCCAGTGAGTAGTGGTTGCTAAGGGGAGAGGCTCAGTGTGATGCATGTAACCATGCATTAGCAGGCAATCCTATGCAAATGAGGGGAAGGATAGTGAATCCCAGTTTTCCCCAGCATGTGAGGCAGGTCCCAACAGTGTAAGAGTATGAATAGCTGAGTGCAAGACTAGGAGGTAGGTGACATCATGGGTGGGTGTGTTAGGCATACTGTAAGTGGATTGTGGCTCGGGTTTGCACCTAACGTAGCACAGCTAGGGGGTGTGTCTAAACCTGCCTGACACTCATTACAAAGTGTAAGCGGGTGTGTGTGCAGTGCACTGGGTTTTACAGGAAGAAAAAAGAAGTTAAACCAGGAAATAGCAGCAGTGTGCACATTTGAGCGGCGCACACATGGGCTTAAACAGGGAGGAAATGGGAAGGGAAAACAGCAATAGGAAGTTAATCAAGGAGAACTAGCTTAGCTGGCAGGTGAAATGTACCAGAATCAGCCAGTTACACAGGCAGCAGACCAGCCCAGCCCAGCACACCACTATAAACTATGCAAACACCTTTCCCCCTTGTTTTTTCCCGAAAACTCTGCACCACCGGTGTATACAAATGGGGAAATTTTACAAAATAAAAGCAAGAGAAAAAATGTTAGGGGCTGCTTTTGCTATCATAAGCCAGCATGTGCAAAAGGCTGAGGGTGGTGAGGATGTGAATGCTGACAACCAACCCACAGGAAAAGAGTGTACAGACCCAGGGAAACCTACCAGGGGCTACATAAACTGGAGATAGTGGAGTACTATAGGGTGGACAGGGACCTCCTACAGCATATCGTTGAGCTGTGCTGGCCACACATCAGACGCAGAACCAACAGAGGGAACCCATCCCAGTGGAAACCAAGGTATGTGTAGGCTTAAGAATACTAGCCACAGATACCTTCCAAAGGCCAACTAGGGATATCATGGGGATCTCACAGGCATCAGCATCCAGGGTACTTCACCATTTCCTGGATGCCATATCAGCACATGCCGGTGAGCACATATATTTCCTCGACACCCGTGAGGTGTTGGCCAGCAATATGCTTCTCTTCCAACAAATAGAAGAATACCCTGAAGTAGTGGGTGCTATAGACTGCATGCACATACACATAAAAGCACCACCCCATAAGCAGGGCAGGGTCTACATAAACTGCAAGGGCTTCCACTCCATCAACTGCCAGGTCGTGTGTGATGCCCATTGCATTATAATGAATGTGTGTGCTGGAAGCCCTGGGAGTGTCACGATTCCCACATCTGGCATCTGACCCAGCTGTACCAGAGATTTGCCAGTGGGGACATCCCATACGGGCACCTAGTGGGGGATGCTTGTTATGCACTGGAGCCGTGGCTAATGGCACCCATCAGAAATGCACACACACCCGAACAAAAGCTCCATAATGAGGCACATACACAAACAATAATCATAACAGAGCATATGTTTGGGATGCTCAACTCACGGTTCCAGTACCCGGACACATCCAGTGGAGCCTTGCAGTACTCTCCAGCTACATGTACCCAAATTTTCATGGTATGTGCCATGCTGCACAACATGATCCTGTAGAAGCAGGTGCAGCAGGAACAGCAAGGGGCAGGGCCACACAGCTCCCCACCATTGCCAAGGCCAGCACAGGCACAGAGTGACTCAGAGGAGGAACAACCTGAGCCTGCACCTGTAGGCAGAAGAAGGCATGCACAGTATGCCTTGGCTTTGGCAAAGAGGCAATGCATAGCACACACACTGACACAGTAGGAACCCAGGGAATGGAAACTCTCTCTGACTCACACATACAGTAAAAGGGATGCCAAAAATTATACTAGCTGTGCTTTACCATTTATAGGGAGTGTACTATGTGCATCTGACATAGTCAGCCCTCCAGCACCATCCTCAATACTGGCACAGCCGCAAGGTAAGTCACCCTTCCTATCAATCACTGAATGTAGTATTATGGTCTGCTAGTTGTATCAATGGTATGGATGTGAACATGCAAGGAAGGGAACTGGGTGGCTGAATGGGATGGCAGCAGATAGTGGACAGCTATATGGACAGCATGAAACCATAACAAATACTGGCGTCAGCAAAGTAGGCAGTAACAGACAAGGTGAAAAAAAACACTGCAGGACATGTGCTGGCCCAAATGTGTGTCCATAGGGCACACACATGCATGTCATTGAGGTTCGGATACCCAACAACAGTCCCAACCAGCCAGCAGGACAGGTGTAGATGAGCACAAGGAAAGGCTGTGCTAAGGTCCTCAAGGTATGGCAATGGAGATCAAACCCCCTCCAGACCTACACAGAGTATAACAGGTCGGGAATTGGGATGTCATTCATGAAGGGAAGGAAGCATGAAATGGCAATGTAGGTCAATAAAACCTATAAACTGTACTACACTGATATGCCTGTATTCTGCAGGATAGGTCAGAATACAGATTCAAATGGAAGCCAACAGACTACTAGAAATACTAGTGAGGTGAAAGCAAATGTCCACAGTTGGCAGGTGTGCCCCCTCAAACCCTATGTAGAAATGTATTAGCAGCCATGTGTTGGACTAATAACAGTGAGCACAGAGTGCCTGTGCTTGCCAAAGTAGAAGGATGGATTGTGTCATGTGTACAATATACAGAGGTCTGAGTGTCGGGTTGATGTGTGGAGGCCAACAGGGTACCTGAAATATCAGGTGGGTATAGCAGAGATGTCTACAAGTGTCTGGTGTGCCCCCCCCATCCTATGCAGTATAGCAGTAGCATCTATGTGTGGGTATCACAGCAGCAGAGCACAGAGTACCTGAGCTGCCCCAATTATAACGATGGATCTAAGTGTCAGGTTGTTGTGTGGAAGCCAACAGAATACCTGATATATCAGGTGGTTGTAGGACATGTCCACAGTTGTGAAGTGTGCCCCCACCAACCCTATATAGAAAGGTATTATCAGCCATGTGTGGGAGTAATAACAGTGAGCTCCGAGTACCTGAGCTGGTCAAATCAGCCAGATGGATAGTCGCATGTCTACAATAGGCAGCTCTGTGTGTGTTAGATAGTTCTGAGTGGTATGCTGTGTGAAAGTGTTCAGCAAATAGCCATGGATGGTGTGTCCTGGTGTCCAATGGTCAGTACTGCTGATGACCAGGCCAAGTCCACACAACTGTAGTGCCAAACAGACTGTTATCCCAGCAAGGCATTTTGCAGCAGTAGACCATATGATTTGTGCAGATGTCATAACTGTCACCATCTGGAAGATGGACATAGCATGAGTGTTGGCCCAGACATACACACAGTACACAGGTGGAAGTACCGTAGAGAGAAACTGTTTAAAATCTCACAGTGAAATGGAGACACCCTCCATTTATACATACAGGTTCACAGCACATCATTTGGTTGTGTAGTATGGAAAACTAAGATGTACTGTGGGCAAACACTGGAAGACCACAAAAGGCAGAGGAATGATGTATGTAGAAGCTGCTGCTGTCCACCCACTAGCCACCAGCAAGGGAAAGGGCCACGTATACCTGTGAGGCAGTTGCAAGTAGCTACCCTAGCACATGTGCAGCCAGTCTGGCCCAACATCAGCCTCAGGTAACACACAGGCCACCTCCCTGCCGCTATTAATGAGTACAATATGATCCCCACATTACTATGTGAATACTCACAGAATGCAACATGCTGAAGAGGTGTCCCATGCAGGTGTGTCCATAGCTGTAGGATGCACCCTGCCAGCATCCACACCAATGGATTGATAAGGACAGAAACAATTGCCATCACCACCTTGCACACATATCCTGTCAACCCAGGGGAATACAGTGCCTTGCAGCCTAGGTCTGTACAACTGACAGAATGCACTGGCCTGCTACATATAGCCTGCATCAGTACCCCAATGCCCCACTGTCCTCTGTCACAGGTCTATGTCACGCCCGTACTGCCACTGTATGTTACCCCATGGACTTCCACATAATGACAAAACACAGTCCACAGAACACAAATGCAAGGACATGTTGGCAAATCCCAGTAGTATGTCCAGCATGTCCCATTGCATGAACTGTAGACCAGCCTGTGCATACTGCTGGGATGGAGTGGCAACTATAGGCATACCTATCAGATATCGTGTGCATAATGGTGGGAAGAGGACAGATTAACAGGGGGGGAGTAGCATCACCACCATAGAGTGTGTGAAGTGTGAAACCCTGATGTGTGCACATACTTATCATGGCTGCAAACACTGGGATGGGTAGCCACAAACCTGCTTGCAAATCAAATTGTGAAGGGTTAATGAACAGAATAATGAGCCCTGCCTCTGGATAACATAAATGAGTCGGAATACCTGGGAGGTATGGCCACAGCATGACATGGCCATCCTGTCATGGTGATAATTGTACAGGCATGGAACCCACAGCCACAACAGCACCAAAATGCTGGACCATATACACAGATCCATCAGCAAGTGTCTGCAGTTTCTGTAGGTGTAGAGCACAAAATCCTGCACTGGAGTACAACCTACCTGGAATGGAGCCACGCATGCAATACAGCACTCATACTGGGTATGCTCCCACTCTTAGAGAAACAAAGGCCATGTCAGAAAACAAATTACAGAAGGGTCATACTGCGCATGCTCACACACTAAGAGAAATGAAGCCCATGTCTGGAAACAACTGTGGACTATACACAGCAGTAAGTCACAGATGTCTGTGCAAACACTCCACATTACACACCAGTCATGCTCTGTACACACAACGGATGAGAATATGCACATATATCCAAGGACAGCACACTATAACAGCTCAGACATACACGTAATAGATGTGCGAAGAGAGTGACAGACAGTGACAGACAGATCCCCTCTCATGAGGCCTGCCCCACACAGCACACTCCCATTTTGCAAAAACATATGATTTGCAAATGTCCATCACTGTACACAATTGCCCCTGGTAGCCTTCCAGTCAGTACACCTTTCAGTGGCTTTCTTTGACAAGCCTGCTGATGTCATTCCCTGTGAAATACAGCTTTGGTGAAGGAGTATCTCAGTAATCTCTGTGGCGTGTTCTGTAACTACATAATGCTCTAATGTACTGTAGTAGTTAGGTTGGTGTTCTAATCCCATTCATGGCAACTGTGTGCCCCTGTGTAGGGCCCAGTGCTTTTGAGGAGACTCAGTACACCTATCATTGCCCTTTTTTGACAAGCTTGCTGATGTCATTCCCTGGAAAATACACCTTTGGTAAAGGAGAATCCTGGTAATCTCCGTGGCACGTTCTGTAACTGTGTCATCCTCTAATGTGCTGCAGTAGTTAGGTAGGTCTTCTAATCCCCTTCATGGCAACTGTGTGCATATATGTAGAGTCCAGTGCTTTTGAGGACAGTCAGTACACCTGTCATTGCCTTTCTTTGACAATTCTGCTGATGTGATTCCCTGTGAAATACACCTTTGGTAAAGGATTATCCCAGTAATCTCCATAGTGTGTTCTGTAACTGTGTAATGCTCTAATGTGCTGTAGTAGCTAGGTAGGTGTTCTGATCTCATTCATGGCAACTGTGTGTGTGTCTGTACTATGTTTAAGACTGAATGCTTTTGAGGACACTCAGTACACCTGTCATTGCCCTTCTTTGACAAGCCTGCTGATGTCATTCCCTGTGAAATACACCTTTGGTGAAAGAGTATCACAGTAATCTCCATGGTGCATGCTGCAACTGCATAATGCTGTAGTAGCTAGGTAAGTATTCTAGTCCCAGGCATGGCAATTGTGAGACTTTTGGTGTGTGTGTGTGTGTGTGTATTTGTCATATGTATCCTGTGTAAGCACGAAGCAATGTGGAGTGGGTTTTGCACTTTTCCTATATGTTGGGCCTATTAAATGTCATAATGTCCACCTTACAAGCATAACAGATGTCAAACATCACAATGGCATGGGGAACAATACAGGCAACACCTGTATTACCCAGAGAACACTCTCCACCCATGTCCCGGACACAAACACACTTCGCCAGGCAACAACCAATAAGTTGGTAGTCCCCTGCATATTGCCCACAGAGGGTAACCATGGTGTGATTGCAGTGGACTACATAGGACATGGCACCCTGTTCCATCCCTACAATAGGCAATGCATTGCCTACAGTGCTCCATCACTATCTGCCCCAATGGACACCTGCTACAATTGGCAAGCCAGCAAATGTTACCCACAAAGGCCATGCCATGCCGTATACACATGACAGACGCCACTGACACCAGTGAATACTGAGGGGGTAACAGGGGTAAGCTGCCTAAAGGTATCTGGGTGTACATTACCATTCAATTCACCTTGGGTAAATGCAGGCCTACTGCTTTCTGCCATACAGACTGTTCTGTTTGTCAGTGCGATTGTGATGGTTTCAGTCATGCCTTTTTATATAACAGATACATCCCATTGTGTCTACTTCAGTATGTACCCCCTAGGGATTGTGTACAGACTGCAGATGGAGGCTGCTGGACTGTACATCTGCATTACTGACAGTTGATTGCTTGTTATCCTGTGGCCCAGTCTGAGTCTCCTGTTGCACTACTTGAAGGCCTTGGCCTGGACAGCAACATATGTACTCCTTTCCAGAATACTGTATACCTTTATCTGTTAGACAGTTGAATTACTCTGTCTAAATGTATTTCAGAGTCTACAGAGCTATATGACATGGCATACAGTACTGTAGTAGTACACAAATAAAGCTTCCCCCATGCATGTAAACCTGTGTGTGGTGTTATATCCCGTGACCTGTCTGTTGGTATATATTGCAGGCAACAGGTGTCACTTGTATGTTTGTTTCATACAGTGTCCATGTGGTATACTGGTGACTGTAGCCATAGTGGCTGTACTGTATTGTGTGCACCCTCTGCATATGTATCTCCCTATAAATGTGTCTGTGTATGTGTAGTTACATATATATCTATATATAGATATATACATATATACATATATATATATCTATATATATATATATATATATATATATATATATATATATATATATATATATATATATATATATATATATATATATGTGTGTGTGTGTGTGTGTGTGTGTGTATCTGCATATATGTGTCTGTGTATATGAATCCTAGAAATGTTGAGTGGGTCCACATTTTACATCCTCTATGGTAGCCACACTGTACTGCATGATATGTTACAGATACCACCTGACAGCATACAGGTGGGATGGAGTACTGTTAACATCCTGTGCCCATGTTGTGTCTGGTCCTGGGTTTTGGATTTGTGTTCCTTTATCAGTGTAGGGAGCAATGCTTTTGAGGCCATTCACAGGCACTACAACCTCCATTGCCCTACTTTGGCAAGTCTGCTGACATCATCAACTGTGAAATACACCTTTGGGGAAGGGTATCCCAATAATCTCTGTGGCATGTGCTATAACTGTGTAACACTGTAGTGCTATAAACTAGTTAGGTAAGGGTTCTGTTCCCAGACATTGTAAGTGTGAATGTTTGTGTGTGTTCCTATGTCAGAGTGGGGAGCAATGTTTTTGAGGCCATTTACAGGCACAACAACCTTCATTGCCCTACTTTGGCAAGTCTGCTGACATCATCAACAGTGAAATACACCTTTGGGGAATAAATATCCCAGTAATCTCTGTGGCGCATGCTATAACTGTGTAATGCTGTAGTATGATAAACTAGTTAGGTAGGAGCTCTAATCCCAGCCATGACAACTGTGTGCATGTGTGTTTGTAGTTTGTAACCTATGATGAGGTGGCTGTGACTGTGTAACACTTGGACCCATTGAGGAGCTGGTTTTGTAATTTTCCTATATTGTGGCCATATTATATGTCACAATGTCCACCTTACAAGGATGACAGATGTCAATCAGCTGAGATGCCGGGGTGCCAATCCACACCCCTACATATGATACAAGGCCTGGTGAACAAAGTAGTCAACTAGTATTACACAGAGTACACTATGAACCTGTCTCGTACACAAACACACTTGGCTAGACAACTGCCACTATATTGATAGTACCCTGCATACTGTTCACAGACAGCAAGCATGGTGTGATTGCAATGGGCTACAGAGGGCATGGCATCCTGTCCATCAGTACAATAGGCACATAACTGAAGACAGTGCACCTTCACTATGATTCCCAATGGATGCCTACAACATTTGTGGTGTCATCAAATGTGATCCACTAAGGACTGTTCATAAGCATGCCCTGCCACAAGAGGTCAGGAGTGGCACATGTGATGATAACAATCTGCGTACATAACATGGGCCAGACCTCCCCAGGTACAGATCCACATGTCACTGTCCATGCATGTGGGAGGTGTGCACATCTCAGACACCGTCCATGTCATGGACTAAGGAACACATAGATGACAAGCAATGCACAGCATTGCCCACACACAATAGTTACCCAGGTGACTGGATGGTGAATACAATACCCAGCTGTGTGGGGAAACCAGACACTACACCCCTGAGCCACACTGCAGACCATTGTCATGCCACCTGATACCAAGGTATGCCCATCACCTAGCCTTGGATATCTGTCTGGCACAGTCGATCACGACACACCCGTGAAGCAATACACACATGCATGTCAGTACTGGCACCATGTGTCTGTGTGTGTTGTATGTTGCCTATGACCAAATTCACACTCACTACAACCCCCATTGGCATACTGAAGCATGCTGTCTGATGTCAGACACCTCCACATACCCTTTGCCCATATAACCTCTGTATAACCCCTGTAGTGCATGTGATACCTGCACAGTACTGTGTTGTGACAATCTAACTAGTGATGAGTTGTATCCCTGGTCCTGCTAAGTGTGTCAATGTGTGTGCGTCCCTGTGAGAGTGTGCCTGTGTTGATGCTGGCACCTGTTCATATGGACAGACACGTGTACTAGACCTACCATGCAGCTACCATATCATTGTTGCAGATGTCACTCACCATCACATATACGTTTGGAGGACTTCTCAACATGTAATGTATGTGGCGCATCCAATGACTGCTTAGACATGTGATAGCAGTACATAGTCAGTCAGGGGTTTGATACCCTGGACTGGTAGGTGTCTGACACAAATATGCTTAAATTTTACTCTCCCAACCCTCCCTGACTTATCTTTGCCTCTGACTGCCTCTCTCACTCCCTCTCTGGTGGATGTGGAGACATACACCTGCTTTGCTTAGGCAGCAGCATGTGTATTGTTAGTGATGCTCATGATCAGCTGATGGCCTCTGCATGAGTTGCAGCCCTTCTCTAGCTGATTGCATGTGGAACAGCTGTAGTAATATTCTCATAGCCATTTGCATGGAAACACACTCCAATATCTAGGAATATCATGTTGGTATTGGGCCTTTTCATTCACTGTGAGCAGGAACATGATCTGTTCTTTAGCAAAGAGCATCACAGATGGATTGGGGACTTACCTCTGACAACATATACTGTGGAAACAGGCCAAGAAACAGGAGGAGAATGTGCCTGTCTTGACTACAGACTGTAAGTGCTGCTATACTGCAGTAGGGGTAATGGTTTAACAGGGTGTGTGTGGATATGGCTGTCTTACATGTTTTAATACTTGCCATGTCAGTGCTATGTTTATGAGGAAACCCCATATATATGGTCATCTGTAGACTGGGCAGTGTGAGGTTCCTTGTGTTCCTTGTGTTACCCACAGAGCACGTATCTGTCAATTGCAGAAGGTAGTGTGAGGATTGCAGTCAGTAGATGGTGATAGCCGGGAGAGTTACTGACTTCATATCCCTCATAGGACATATGTTGCAATAGACCCTGTTACGACAGTAAATGTATGAGGTTATCACAGCAACATGTCAGTATTGGCCCTGTGTTTGTGCCTCCAGCCACAACTCTGTCAACCTTTGTACATATATCATGCAGTAGGGGGTGCATATGTTCTGTACACCATATTCATTGATAGCATATCTGATAACAAGCCAGTGAGCTATCACACTGCTACACATGTTATGTATAGTAGGGGCTATATTTGAGGAAATAGCCTGGGCATTCTGTGGTTGTGTGTACAGTACTGAGGTATGTGTAAGTCTGGTAATTGTTGACAGTGTATAGTGAATATGTACCTTGGCCTGTGTAGAGACTGTGGTAGATGTCATTGTTCTTGGTCCTGTTCTATCTGATGTTACATGCTGCTCCACTGTATGTCACCCTATCAGCTTACATGTTTGTAGGGGCAAACACACATGCCCCATACCACAGACAGGCATCGGACCACACTGTGTAGTGGCCCAGTATATGTAGGGTTGGTGTGTGAGTGGCACATATGAGGATGGTGTTGATCAGATAGACCATATACTGTAATATTATGCTAGCTAACCATATGTGGCTGTTTTCACATTGGTTGTGGTTATGCACTTTCACACAGGTGCCTGTTACTCTGTGATGTGACATGCCTGTAGAGCCTGCTATCTATGCTGGTACATGTGTATTCCCACATAGGAGATGTAGGCCAGTGTAGAGTCAGTCTGCCTGTAGCCTGTACTGTGCTTTGTTATATGCCTTGCAGCTTACTTTACTTACCCAGCGAGATGTCATATCCAGATACTTGCCAGATGTACTGCTGCAGGGCCACCATAATAGTCATGTATGCCAGACAAAGCAGTGGGATGCTGTACAGATGTCTGTCACTAACTAGTGAGTAGTATGTGGCCATGGCACCTCTGTACCAGCGGTTATTATGTGTCAGGGCAGACAGGAGTGTATGAATGCATAACCTATGGGGCAAATATTTACATGATATACCTATCTACATGGCTGTTAACATCCACATTGTCAGGCTTGGTCCACATGTCTTGCATGAAGGGGTTCTGTGTATACCCCTGAACTGACCATAGTGTGCCAGACTGTCCACATATATTGGCCAAATCTCAGCTATAGTCCACAGGGGCATTACTGTGCTAGCAGTGGTACTGTACTATGATGTTCTTAGGATATCTGTCACTAGCCAATGGCACACATGTTAACAGCAGATGTGGCCTCCCACACACACTATTTCTATGAAGACACTCCCTATTACAGTAGCAATAGTCTACAAATATACCTGCAATACATACCTGACATCCCCTTGCACTGTGAGGTTGGGACTATTGAGGCTGAGGTAGGGCTCCACTCCATGCTCAGGACATAGGGTGAACATATATATATATATATATATATATATATATATATATATATATATATATATATATATAATTATACATATATCCATATAGATATATACACATATACATATCTTGCTTAGAGTATGCCAACAGTTTTACACATATGTGCCTGTGTTCCAGCCTCTGCCCTCCACCTACATACCA